>NW_026782853.1:0-57866 GCF_031769215.1 Ylistrum balloti
GCATTTTTTATAATGGAAAAAAAAAATAAAATAGAAAAAGGAAAGTAATATTAGTAAATTAAAAAACAAAAATAAAAAAAATGCATTTTTCTCAAAAAAAAAAAAGTGGGGGGGAGAAAAAGGTACAAATTTTTCATGATAGAAGAGAAGGAGACATGTTTTTTTGTTTTCTTAACTTAGGTTAAAAGGCACCACACTTCATCTTGTAAAGTAAGGCATCACACTATAGTTTACAAAGTAAGGCACGGCACTACGACTTACAAAATAAGGCACCACACTATGTCTTACAAAGTAAGGTATCACACTATGTCTTACAACTATGTCTTATAAAGTAAGGTATCACACTATGTCTTACAAAGTAAGACACCACAATACGTCTTACAAAGTAAAGCACCACAATACGTCTTACAAAGTAAAGCACCACACTACGTCTTACAAAGTCAGACAACACACTACGTCTTACAAAGTAAAGCACCACAATACGTCTTACAAAGTGGTGCCTGCGGGCATTCATCCCCAAGCCGCCCAGGTCAGCCTGCGGATGGTTCTGAGTACCAAAAATATCCCAGCAGTTATGAGCCTAGCCCGTACAGGTGTGGGTGTCCACATGGCTGGAATGGAGGTTCATCCTTGCCTGCAGGACCATTCCCATTCCCTCAGGGGTTTGGGTTTAACGCTATGGGTTTTCAATCGCAGAATCCCTGGGGGTTGGTCTCCCCACACGGCTGTTAGGCACTCTGCGCTTAAACGACATATGGAGGAGCCTCCCTCTCTCGAGGTGGCTCCTCTGATGGCCCCTGTTCCTCCCCCAGAGACTTTGGTCTTTGGATGAATTTTGAGGGCGCGGGTATGGCAGAGGAAGATGATGTTATTCATCTTTCTCCTGGGTGCTCGGATATTGACCCATACGAGTCATCTGACGCCGACCCTACCAGTGAGGAGGGTTCCCAGGAGGAAAGCCCTGAGGCTGCTGAAGCTGAGGCTCAGCATGCTCTTTCCAGGATTCAGGCCCTCCAGGCAGTGCCTCCCGGATTCTCGGGGCGGAGGTTTGCCCGCTGCCTTCAGCATCGTCGATTCCTGAGTTCCCTGATTGCTCCTCGGGCATCTGTTTGATCAGATCGGTCTTTGCTGGAAGGCACTATGGTGTCTTCAAATCTGGCCACTGCCTGGGCTTGGGTGATGGGGAAGAATTGTTCTTCTATACATGCTCCTGGGTTAGCTGAGCTGCAACTTGGCGTTGGGTGTTCTATCGGAGGCTTCCGCCAACGACTTTGCCATGCAACTAGCCTCTCATCCAGCTAGGCTTTAATCGAGGCTGGCAGCCTTGTCCGGCAAATCGGTGGACCAGGAGGTGTTCACTTCTAAGGAACTGTTGCGTTGGCCAGTTGGTTTTTAGTCTTGGTTAAGGAACCCTACCTCTCCCATTTGTTGACTGCCCTCTTCTCGGACTATACCTGTTCGGAGGAGCACTTACTTCTGTACTGAAGGATATGAAGGAGGACTCAGTCACCTCAGCACTTATTGTACACTGCACTTCTCGCAGGGGTCAGCATCTCACAACAAGAGGGCAACAAGAGGGCAACAAGGGGAAGGGGAGGAAGGGTAAAATCCTCCTGGGGGCAAGAAGAAGGGTTCCTGACTCCTCCAGCTTCTTGGCCGCCGCAGACAAAGAGCCAGGTTGGTCGATGGTGGTCCTCGTCTGAAGCTCTTGTCCCTGTCCTGCAGGATTAGGCTCCAGGTGTGTAGATTCTCTTCACTTTAAGATGGAGACCCCACTGGGCATTATGACCTCTGTGAGGGATGGAATGTGGGCAACTTCAGCAGATCTGAAGGATGCCTACTTCCATATCCCTAACAAGAAGTCAACACGGAAGTTCCTACGTTTCAAATGCAACAGCAAGGTCTTCCAATTCCGGGCAATGCCCTTCGGGCTTACGACAGCTCCTTTGGTTTCCACCAAGCTGCTGCAGGTGGTCAAGGGATTCCTTCACTTTCGCAGAATAGATATTTTGACAACTCCCTCATGCTTCACTTGGTGAGGGAATTGCTATTGAAGGACACCTGTCTGGTCCTGAAAGTCTTGCTCAGAGTCAGCTTCATTCCTTCTAAAGAGAAGTAAGAAGTTTCCCCAACTCAGGACTTTGTTTTCCTGGGGAACTGTTTCAACACGGTTTGGGGCTTAGCCCTTCCACCTTTGGAGAAGTTTGAGAAGGCCAGGGCTCTGGCTCTGAACTTCATTGTATGGTCGCATGTCCAGATGCATTGGTTCCTCAGTTTTCTAGGGTATCTCAACTCTCCAGCAGAGGTGGTCGCCCAGAGAAGGCTTCACATCAGACCTCTCATGATGTTCCTCCTGTCCAACAGGGTTCCCTCATCCAGGAAGTGGGAGGCCTGGATTCCTCTTATCCAGTCAGTCAGGGAGTTCGCTCGCTGATGGACCATTCAGGCGAATGTTCTCCATGGGGTGCCTCTGACCAAGCCTGTCCCCTCTATGACCATGTTCACAGCACATCCATGACATGATGAGGAGCTTACCTTGACGGCCAATGCTGATCGAGGGAGCGGTCTGGGGAACAGCTCTCCGAACACATTAATGTGCTCGAGATGAGGGCTGGATTTTTGCTCTGCATTCCTTTTGGGTGATCCTGCATCCAAAGTGATTTGTGTGGCTTCTCTACTGTTGTCTCGTATCTGGAGAGACAAGGGGGCACCAGGTCTACTGGGACGGGATGTATGCCTCTCATTGGTATCAGAAGGCATCGTGTGATCAATCAGGGCTTCCTCTTCTGCCATCTACAAGTCACAATGGAAGATCTTCTGTGACTGGTGTATCGACAGGGAGGTCAATTTTTTCGAAGCCTCTGTGCAGTTGATTGCAGACTTCCTACTCTCCTTGTTCAGGGACCGCAATCAGGTAACTGGCACTATTGCTGGCTATCGTAAAGATATTGCCAGGGTCCTTGCTTTTTACGGCAGGAAAGAGATAGGTTCATCCTCCTATCTTTCTGCCCTAATTAAAGGCTTCGCTATGGATAGTCCCAGAATTCGGCAGGTGAACCACAGTGGACTCCCAGTTTCTGCCCATCAAACAGGGACAACAAGATACCTCCTCCCAGTCAGTTTCCAGGTGGGTTTGCCAGGTCATTAAGTATGCTTACGAGCATTCTAATGACCAGGCTCGGTCGAGGGTGAAAGTGCAGGCTTGTGAGGTCAGGGCCCTTGCTGCGCCCTGGGCCCTTCTCAATGGGTCCTGATTTCAGGAGGTTATGTCTACAGCCTTCTGGTGGGGCAGGATACCTTCACAGATTCTCATTTGCGATCCCTAGTTTCCCACTCAGAAGGCTTGGGACCTCTGGTGGTGGCACATTCAGTGGCTGTGCTTCCTCGTTAGCCCCGGGGCATGTCTTTCCGTACGGCGGCACCTCGGTACACCTGCTCTTACAAGGGGAGGTCCCTTCCTATTCTTTGGCAATCTGTTCTCCCTCCCTACTACTTTGGCTGTGCTGAAGGGGCTGCCTGACTTCTAGTCACCACTACGGTAAGACGATTTCACATACTTAAGTTATGGTAATTACTACTGAAATGAAATTGAGGTTTTTCATGTAAAACCAATTTTTTTTCTGCCTGACTTCCCCACAATGGTGCTCCATAAAGGTTGTTAGAGGAAAGAAGATAACTCTATGTTTCTGCCGTGATGGCTTATGGATCGTAAGGAGGGTAGGATTTTTTAATGTTTCGTTGTTGGGATGGGTGTAGGTATCATATTTGCATACTAAAGTTAAGGTAAGTTTAACCGCATGAAAATTGGTTTTACATTAAAAAACCTTAAATCACTCACTTGACTTTGTCTTGCTGCAATGGCTTTATCTATGTTAAATGAATCCAAACTATTCATACAAATGTATAATGCTGGCCCATTTTTTATACAAAATTGGTTCCCTTTACACAAAGGATATACTTTTTCCTAAAAGGATGCTTCAGACCACATCTAGTTAAAATATTGTCTTCACATCATTTCCAGAATGAAACATATTTTGGATTGGCCATTTTGTATCACGTGAACTATTGAACGCTATATTGCATGGTTCGGCAACATGACATGTATTCAATAATGAAAAAAGTATTGTTATTAAATTCCAGTAGAAAAACATTATGAGCACATATTTCTTTGGCAATTTTTTGTAATTTTTCTTCATAGACTTTTTACATGTCAAACATCCTACCATGTCTATTGTTCATAGTGTGTTACACTTGATATGCAATAATGCAAAAAACAAATCAGGAAAAATTGTTTTATCGTGATGTTATGTAATTTGTGTTATGAAAAAGAAGTTCACCAAGAAATATTGCTCATTTCAGAAGAAAAGGATGCAATAATAAAAACTTGGTTAAACATATATACATATATCTCCATCTTACTTTGATCTATTTTTCATCTAAATGTCATTCCCATTCAATAGGAGATTTAAAAATACAGTCGAACCTCGTTATTTCCAACTGGTTTAACTCGAAGAACCCTTAATTATCTAGAAGTTCGTCCAAGGTAACAAGGTTTGGTTGTACATGTGTACTTCTGGGCTACTGCAAGCAAACTTGAGCATCTCTGTGGTTAAGTGATGTCATCATAAAGGAAAGCCACATGTGTGATACACATGCTGGTCATTGTAGATGAGTTTGAGCTTGTATCTAATTTTTTTTTTTTGAGAGAGAAAAATTCTTGTGTTTCACCAGCAAGTTTTTTAATAAAACATTGTAAAGTATAAACATATTCCAATAAATTTTGAATTTGTCAGGTGGAAATTCATTGTCATAATATAGTTAGTGAGATACAATTCTAAAGGGGTCTTAAACAAATTCGGATACGTTAATCAAAAAAAAAAAAAAAAAATCAAAAACTTTCCCCTATTGGGCCCCATCTCTATGATGTGTCATATAAAAATTTATAATAAAAACTTGTTTCCCATTTACAAGAATACTTCAAACCATATTTGGTTTAAGTTATATCATTCCAGCAAATGAATGTGGCCTTAATTTGCTCCTTAGGCCCCTGGAGGTCAAAGTAAAATAAGCATCATCAATCTATTATGAAATAGATTATCATGTAAAATATTCCCTTTATCACACAGACGTAAGATTTATTGGTGATAGTTTCATTCATCATCTCTTTGGTAATATGGTCTAAGAAAGGAGTAATGAAAAACACTGCCACCACTGGGGTTCAACCTATCGACCCGTTATTCTCTACCAATACACTCTACCAGTGGACTTTAGGAAAATTCCCATCAAACGAAGTTAATGAGGCAACCTGTAATTTCAACTGCTACACATAATACATACAAATATCTGATGTCTAGAAATATCGGAGGTCACCGTTGAAATAATTGGCACCTCCAGTCGATAAAACTTATTCCCTACCTGGTTCGTATAAAGCTGATGGATTAATGGATTATTATACATATTTCTCATGATATATAAGCATCCAATATTCAACATTGAAATGCAGGTTAATTTACCAAACAAACTCATTTGGAACGTCTACCAGAATCTGGTGAAAACTTACGATTTTCTTTAGGTATAGATATGTCTATAATGCTAAAAGGTGTTTCATCTGATCCATCTGGGCAGTCACGCACACCATCTCTCTCCATGTTGTACGGGATACAGAAGTCACTTGAGTTACACAGGAAACTCGAATTTTCACATCGAACTGAAAATAAAAATACAACTGAAATAAACAAGGCATCACAGAGGATACAAATCCTCTCACAGTACCAAGTTGGCAGCAATAAAGAAGACGACAAATGTTCTGCAATTTGGATAAAAATTTCTTAATGAATGAAGCTGCTAAAGTGGTGACAAGATAAAGGTGTTACATACAGGAACATTTGAGGATAACAAGAGGTCAACTGGGCCTGTATCGCTGACCTGGCAAAATTGATTCCTTTTCAACCACGAATGTTTCAGACAAAAATTTAGTCAAAATCCAATCATTCCTACATGAGATCCATTATATATGAAACTTTTTATTCTCCTTTCACCAAAAAATAAATTTGCGAAAACCCAATCAATGCTGCAAGAGGAGTAGGATTTTAAAGAATTTAATCTATTTCCTTTATTGGGTTCAACCCCTTCAACAAAAAAAAAAGGGACCAAACCAACTCTTTATACAGAATTTATTGCACAATTTCCCATATTGGGCCCCACCCCTTCTTCCCCAGGAGACTGACGCCCATCCTTTATACAAAATTGATTCTCCATCACATGAATATGTTTCTGGCTAAATGTGGACAGAACTAGTTAGGAGGAGCAAATTTTAAAGAACTTATTTTTTAATTTGCTGTATTGGGCAACATTTTCAGGGATAAAAATAAGGAAGGACAACAATGTTGGAAATAAGAGGTTCTGACACTGAATTTGGTACACTGTACACTGCCTGCTCAATGCATACTATAAATATCATTATACTAAAATTTTTAGTAATGCTCCAGAAGAGAAATTTTCAACAAAAGGCAAAAACTGTAATTGAGGGATCCAGGGCCTCAAAATGTTTACACTGCACATCATCATATTATAATAAACGTATACACCAAGTTTCATTATCCTAGCTTCATTGCAAACAAAGTTATACTCCAAACAAGGGATCCAGGCCTCAAAGTCTGTAACATTGCACATCATCTTAGTATGATTAATAAAGTTTCGTTATCCTAGCTTAAATGCAAGCAAATTTAAACTGATGCTTTCGACACAAAATGTTAACAAAGGGCAATAATTCATTACTTAAGGTATTACAGGTCCTGAATAATTTGGTACACTGCCCATCACTTTAGTATGATACCAAGTTTCATTATCCTAGTTTAAATGGACATAAGATTTTAAGAATGGGCATTAACGTTGTAATAAAGGAGACAAGGGCCATACATTTGATACACTGCACATTACCGTAGCATGACCAATGTTAACACCAAGTTCCATGAACCTTGCTTAACGTTGGCACAATGATGCTCCAGACACAAAAGGACAGACGGACAATGTTGCAACTATATGCTCCCTGGAGCATAAAGATAAAGTCACGATCATAAGTAAAAGCAGCAAAATGAAAATGTTGTCTTACTGGTAATCATAAAGGAAGTATGTTGAAAATATGTACAGCTAAACTATAGATGATACCGAGATGTAATTTGAAACAATAAGACGAAGAGCAAGTACTCACCTACTGGGTCACATGTTTCGTTACTGTACATTACATCATCGATGGCTATGCTACCAGGAAAAAACTTAATCTTGTCCCCTGTGAATTGGAATCGTATGCCAACATTTCTGTCATTATTTGAAGCTGGCAATGAAAACTGAGAGAACATCCATTGATCTCTCATGATCATTTCACCATTGTCAATCATCACAAGGCTATCTGCGCCATTTTCGGATATGAACACCTGGAGTTCTGCAGCGATTCCTTCTTCCATGTTGTAGTAAAACGAAACACAACCTCCACTTACTGCCTTCGTTGGAGAAATCAAGTTAATTGCATACCTAGAGGAGGACTCTGCATAGATATAGTGTCCTGTATGAAAAAAGTGAATTAATTTAATTTGTGAAGTGAATAAGGAGGACGAGAGAAAGTACCAGAGGAGAACTAACATAATTATGGAAATGATTCAAAATAATCAAAATACTTTTTTTGAATTTCATATCAAAAGATTAATTTTCAAAAGGATTAGGGTTAGGGTCTTTGTTGTGTATATTTTATCTGACATGTTTCTGTAGGTATGGTCTATGTTGTGTACATTTTATCTGATATGTTTTTGTAGGTAAGGTCTACGTTGTGTATATTTTATCTGATATGTTTCTGTAGGTAAGGTCTACGTTGTGTATATTTTTATCTGACATGTTTCTGTAGGTAAGGTCTATGTTGTGTATATTTTATCTGATATGTTTCTGTAGGTAAGGTCTACGTTGTGTATATTTGTATCTGACATGTTTCTGTAGGTATGGTCTACGTTTTGTATATTTGTATCTGACATGTTTCTGTAGGTAAGGTCTACGTTGTGTATATTTGTATCTGACATGTTTCTGTAGGTAAGGTCTATGTTGTGTATTTTTTATCTGACATGTTTCTGTAGGTAAGGTCTATGTTGTGTATATTTTTATCTGACATGTTTCTGTAGGTAAGGTCTATGTTGTGTATATTTGTATCTGACATGTTTCTGTAGGTAAGGTCTACGTTGTGTATATATTTATCTGATATGTTTCTGTAGGTAAGGTCTACGTTGTGTATATTTTATCTGACATGTTTCTGTAGGTAAGGTCTACGTTGTGTATATTTTTATCTGACATGTTTCTGTAGGTAAGGTCTACGTTGTGTATATTTGTATCTGACATGTTTCTGTAGGTAAGGTCTATGTTGTGTATATTTTTATCTGACGTGTTTCTGTAGGTAAGGTCTATGTTGTGTATATTTGTATCTGACATGTTTCTGTAGGTAAGGTCTACGTTTTGTATATTTTTATCTGACATGTTTCTGTAGGTAAGGTCTACGTTGTGTATATTTGTATCTGACGTGTTTCTGTAGGTAAGGTCTATGTTGTGTATATTTTTATCTGATGTGTTTCTGTAGGTAAGGTCTACGTTGTGTATATTTTTATCTGACATGTTTCTGTAGGTAAGGTCTACGTTGTGTATATTTTTATCTGACATGTTTCTGTAGGTAAGGTCTATGTTGTGTATATATTTATCTGACATGTTTCTGTAGGTAAGGTCTACGTTGTGTATATTTGTATCTGACATGTTTCTGTAGGTAAGGTCTACATTGTGTATATTTGTATCTGATGTGTTTCTGTAGGTAAGGTCTATGTTGTGTATTTTTTATCTGACATGTTTCTGTAGGTAAGGTCTACATTGTGTATATTTGTATCTGACGTGTTTCTGTAGGTAAGGTCTACGTTGTGTATATTTGTATCTGACATGTTTCTGTAGGTAAGGTCTATGTTGTGTATATTTTTATCTCCCATGTTTCTGTAGGTATGGTCTATGTTGTGTATATTTTTATCTGACATGTTTCTGTAGGTAAGGTCTATGTTGTGTATATTTTTATCTGACATGTTTCTGTAGGTAAGGTCTATGTTGTGTATATTTTTATCTCCCATGTTTCTGTAGGTATGGTCTATGTTGTGTATATTTGTATCTGACATGTTTCTGTAGGTAAGGTCTACGTTGTGTATATTTTTATCTGATATGTTTCTGTAGGTAAGGTCTACGTTGTGTATATTTTTATCTGACATGTTTCTGTAGGTAAGGTCTATGTTGTGTATATTTTTATCTGACATGTTTCTGTAGGTAAGGTCTATGTTGTGTATATTTGTATCTGACATGTTTCTGTAGGTAAGGTTTATATCAGGTTTATTGTTACCTGAGACATTTCCGTAAGTGTGATCTGCGTTTGGTAGATTGTGCCTGTGGGCTTGACGCCACTGCATACTGGAGGAATATATGTTGTAACCACAGATGAAGTGATGTTCAAAGTTACAGCTTAACGAAGTCTCTGTCAAACAAAAAAGTTATACAAGCAATAATTTTTTTTACTGCCAAATCCATTTTGTTTATCAGATCAGTTTGTAAATCAAACAGAAAAAACGAGGGGCCGAACATGAACCCTTAAGACTTAAGAAATACATGTATCCATCATGTGCTTCTAAAGAAATTGTGATAAATTCTCACAAATTTAAGATAGTCGCCTGTTGACTGTTGGTAATTTTGTTTTTCTGATTGGATCTAAAATTTAAGCGACAAAAACAGGGACTAATTGGTTGAACCTTTTTGTCTTAGGAAAGTTGAGAAAGATAGATCCAGTGTTTTTCAAGATATTTACAAACTTTCATAGTCAAAATCGAAGATATTGGTTGGTCAGGCATTTGTGTTTTTTGGTCTACTGAAAAGGGGAACCTACATATGAATTTTGAGAAAGATCCATCTAATACTCTATTTACTTCAAAAGAAATAACAATAACAAACTTGCATTATCAAAATCCAAGATGGCTGCCTGACAGCCATTTTAGTTTTCTCATCAGTTCCAAAATCAAACAGACACCATGTGAAATATAGATCTCTTATTTTTAACATGGAAATTATATATAACTTGTAGCTAAAAATAAGGTCCCTTTCTCCTACATGTAAATACATATATATTTTTTTTATATATATATGATTGCGTAATAAAACAATTTCATTTTGGAGACTTGGGTTAAGACATACAAGATTCTTTGCTGTCATCAAATGTCTTTATTGTGATATAAATTCAAACATGACTGACAAGAAATACAGTATTACCACATATTTCCTCATCAGATCCGTCGCTGCAGTCTCTCACACTGTCACATGTAGCCAGATGCGGGATACATATACTGTCCACTGTACAGAAGTGACCCTTACCACAATCTGAAATTGAATTAATGATATCTAGCTAAGAAAAGAAAGTACTCCAAATTAAAACTTTGTTTAGTTTTTATTCCATGAAATGTTTCAGTTTGAGTAATGTTTTTCTCTTTTCTATAACCTAATTCAAATTAATCATATCTACATAAATCTAAGAATTGAAACTCATCATTGTCGTATTGTTGTATTTTGGAGGCACCAAAGTTTCTGGGTGTGATGTTTGAATGGAAGTGTCTATGTACCAAATGATTAATAAAGGTTTTTAATGTTCTATCTACTTACAATCGAAACAAAATACAAGTTGAAAATAATTTAATGTTTGTGTGTCAATTTTTGTTGAATAATGATGGAATTGGAAATGAAACTGTCTCACCGCAATAGGTAACACCCATTTTTGTGTGTATAGTCTTCCCTCACTAACTTTCTGAGACTTGAATATCATGTTCTTGCCATCAGAAACCATGCATTCCTGAATTTACTTAAAGCTTACTGATGTGTTTCATGTAGATATTAGCCTAATCATTAATGATACTAATCAGTATGGCTTGTATTGACTAACTATTTGATGAGGTAAAGCACTTAATTTTAAAATCTAAATTGATTTCTACACATAAAAAAGGTGTGTAAAGTGTGACAATATCCCAACCTGCACATGGTTGTAGGTATGAACATCCAAATGGTCACATGATGTATAAACATGTATCTATATATCATTGCAAGTCAACATTTTCATGTGGATTCTCTGTATCTTTCATTGCTACTGTGGAAAGTGATCAGATGAACAGTATTCAAGCTGTACCCTAGAAAAAAACTTGCAAATAGTCAATTTTGATTCTGATTTTGATTTCATGCTAATAGAAAAAAAAAACAAACAAAAAACAAAAAACAAACAAAAAAACCCCAAGAGTTTCAGAAGAACTGATGAATGTTCCCCGAAAATGACACAGAATTTTAACACAGCACAATAATTCTGTAATTAAGAGTTTGCAGGCCCTAAATTTGATATTCTGCACATTCTCTTAGTCTGACCAATGTACATGTATAAACCAAGTGTCATTATCCTAGTTTTAATGCATTCATAGCTATGCTCATGGCTGGGGCAATAACTCTGTACTGAGGGGTCATGGGCCCTGACATTGCTACGCTGCACCTTGTAGGATTGATGTATAAATCACATTCCATAACCCTAGTTTAAATGCAGGCAAAGTAATGCTCCAGACAGAAAATTTCAACCAAGCACAATAACTCTGTAATAAGGGGTTGCAGGTCCTTATATTGTCTTTGTATGATCAATGTATACACCAAGTTTCATTAATCCCATCTTTAATGCAAGGAAAGTTATGCCCTGGTAAAGATATTTGTAACAAAGGGTGATTACTCTGTTATTGAGGGTGTCAAGGCCTCTGAATTTGGCACACTTCATATTTTCTTAGTATGATCAATGTATCCACCAAGTTTCATTTTCCAAGTTCAAATGCAAGCAATTTAGATTTGTGCTCTTTACACAAAGAACTCATAAAGGGCAGTAACTCTGTAACTAAAGGGTTGGGAGTCCTGAATTTTGTACACTACACACTGTCTTAGTATAATCAATGTATACACCAAGTCTCATTATTGCAGTTTGCATGCAATCAAAGTTATGCTCCTGACACAAAATTTTAACAAAGGGCAGTAACTCTATTATTTAGGGGTTGATTGCCTTGAATTTGATATGCTGCAGATCTTTTTTGTACAAAGTTTCATGAACTTTGCTTAACTGTGAGCAAAGTTATGCTCAGGACACAAAAGGACGAGCAGAAAAAAAACAGATGGAGCATGGATGGACTGATGGACGGACTGATGGATGGACTGATGGACAAGACAGTGACTATACACTTCCCTGGAAACATTCAGAGAGCAGAAAAAGGAAATCTTGAAAATAACAATAGACACAACTAGGGCAATATAGCTGAGACATTTGTATGTGTACAAATTTTCATAGATATTAGTTGAAGGTTTGCAAGTTGTAGCCTGGAAAAGCAATTCAGACAAACATACAGATGTAGCCTGGAAAAGCAATTCAGACAAACATACAGATGTAGCCTGGAAAAGCCTCTTAGACAGACAGATAGATGACATGTGGATGGAAACTATGTTAATATTCCCAAAAACACATTTCAAGTGAACAGATGAATTACCTATGACATCAGCACACTTCCCTGGAGTTAGGTATATACTGTCTAGGCCGAAGTATCTGTAGTCTGACCATTCTGTGTTATATACTGTAAATGTTACCTCAACATCCTCTTCCACATTCAACTGCAACCATTGAATAACATGTTCATTATCACATGCTATTAAAATCTGTTCTGATTATTTTTTTGTTCTGCAGGTTGTTAATTTTCTTTATTTTCTATCATGGGGACATTTGATCATACATTTAAGAAGGTCAAGGACATTTTAAAGGTTGTCAAATCACATGTTAAATTGATCAGTTACTTATTTTACATATAAATATGTAAGTAGGTCAGAGACACTTACAAGTAGGTCAAGTTACTTACAAGTTCAAGACATAAGTTGGCTAAGGGTATTCATACATAGGTCATGGAATATTTTGGGTAGTTCAAAGCCAATTTCAAAAACATCAACAGCATTTATAAAGAGGTAAAGGACAAGTTTAGATATGAAGAAGACATTTATGAGTTGGCCAAGGACAATTATAAATATGTAAAAGTAGATCATGGGCATCTAAAATGACTATTTCCTACACATGTACCTGGCCTAGTCTCCATTCTGTTGATGAGGCAAATGTTTTGTCAACAAATGATCTGTTATCATTTCCAGTCACTTCAAGACTCGCGATATTGCCAAAGTAGGAAAAGTGTAGGCAAGATGGTTCAGCTACTGTCGCCATTGGTGACCTAACAGACATCTCTTGTGGTAGGAACTCTCCGGCTTTACCCAGGAAATAATCTGTTAAACATAAGCCAATCAAGAACAAAATCCTTTTCATCTTTTTGTATGAGCTTATCTTAACTTTTTAACATTGAATCAATATTGATGATGTATAAAGTTCTTTCTCATGGACTATTTTCATAATAAATAAAATACAAAATCTTACCTCCACTGACATCTTTAGCTGATACGTCATTGCTGAATACAAAATCTTACCATCACTAACATAACTAGCTGATATGTCATTGCTGAACACAAAATCTTACCTCCACTGACATAACTAGCTGATACGTCATTGCTGAACACAAAATCTTACCTCCACTAACATAAATAGCTGATATGACATTGCTGAACACAAAATTTTACCTCCACTAACATAACTAGCTGATATGTCATTGCTGAACACAAAATCTTACCACTAACATAACTAGCTGATACGTCATTTCTGAACACAAAATCTTACCACCACTAACATAACTAGCTGATACATCATTGCTGAATACAAAATCTTACCTCCACTGACATCTTTAGCTGATACGTCATTGCTGAATACAAAATCTTACCACCACTAACATAACTAGCTGATACGTCATTGCTGAATACAAAATCTTTCCTCCACTGACATAACTAGCTGATACGCCATTGCTGAATACAAAATCTTACCTCCACTGACATAACTAGCTGATACGTCATTGCTGAATACAAAATCTTACCTCCACTGACATAACTAGCTGATATGACATTGCTGAACACAAAATTTTACCTCCACTAACATAACTAGCTGATATGTCATTGCTGAACACAAAATCTTACCACTAACATAACTAGCTGATACGTCATTTCTGAACACAAAATCTTACCACCACTAACATAACTAGCTGATACGTCATTGCTGAATACAAAATCTTACCTCCACTGACATCTTTAGCTGATACGTCATTGCTGAATACAAAATCTTACCACCACTAACATAACTAGCTGATACGTCATTGCTGAATACAAAATCTTACCACCACTGACATAACTAGCTGATACGTCATTGCTGAATACAAAATCTTACCTCCACTGACATAACTAGCTGATACGCCATTGCTGAATACAAAATCTTACCTCCACTGACATAACTAGCTGATACGTCATTGCTGAATACAAAATCTTACCTCCACTGACATAACTAGCTGATACGTCATTGCTGAATACAAAATCTTACCTCCACTGACATAACTAGCTGATACGTCATTGCTGAATACAAAATCTTACCTCCACTGACATAACTAGCTGATACGTCATTGCTGAATAAAAAATCTTACCTCCACTGACATCTTTAGCTGATACGTCATTGCTGAAAACAAAATGTTACCTCCACTGACATCTTTAGCTGATACGTCATTGCTGAATACAAAATCTTACCTCCATTGA
Source organism: Ylistrum balloti (assembly GCF_031769215.1). Lineage (NCBI taxonomy): Eukaryota > Metazoa > Mollusca > Bivalvia > Pectinida > Pectinidae > Ylistrum > Ylistrum balloti. The sequence continues at coordinate 14,782 of NW_026782853.1, forward strand.
CATCTTTAGCTGATACGTCATTGCCGAATACAGTTTTTGTGTCAGCCCATATCGAGTAGACTCTTTCAAAACCCGTGTGTAATCGTGTGGGTGGTGCATATCCGCAAGAGTACTCATCGCTGAAGTTACACTCTAATGATCTGCCTACAAAAAAACAATAACTCAATTATTGATTAAAGCTCGTCCTAACTTGTCCGATATCTAACTGGTAACTGATGGTTGAAATCATCTTCTCTAGAAACATATTCTGATAAAAAATAGACTGCACAGCTGTGTTTTTTTCTGTTTTAATGTGACAGTTAAAGGAGGTTGGGGCCATTTTAGATGCAAAGCATATAAGTTCATGAGAATAAGTCGTTTAATTTCTAAACAATTTTTAACCCCTGTGACCTTGAATATAAGTCCAAATCAATTATTTTCCAAAACTTTGTCTGGCTTCTTCCTACAAACATACCAGCCAAATATTATGCCTCTAGACCTTGTAGTTCATGATAAGAATCTGACCCCATGACCTTAAATGTTGGTCAAAGTAATTTCCTTTGGCAAACTTTGTAGGGCTTCATCCTAGGAACACAACAACCAAATATCAAAACATTTGGTCTTTGGATTATTGAGAAGGGAAATTTGACGCCGGATGCTGCATCATGGCATAAGCTCATTCGGCCCTTCATGCCCTTCTCTTGATAAGGTTAATAACAAATATATAAAATAAAATAGATAGTAATATTATTCCATGCTATTCAGTATTTGTACACAAACCACATCCGGCTTCATCCTTTTCTCCTGTACAATCAAAGTAGCCATCACACTGCCATGAGGTTGGTACACACCACTCTGTGCAGGTGAACTCATCAGCTTTACAGTCTGAAATCACAGAACATTGTCATAAGATAAAAACATAAGAAAACTTTCAAATCACATTTATGTGAAATTAACTGTAAAGCCTGGCACAGAATCTGAATTTGGATTATAAAGACATACTGTTTAGATCTCTAGAATTTAATAGAGTGTACTATAACCGTGTAACGTTTAATCAGTCTATGTCACCAGCAAATGAAAGAGCATCGCTTCTTTGGCTCAGTTGGCTGAGCTATGAACCATCAAGTCTGAGAACCTGTGCTTAATTCTTGTTGTTGCATTTGGCAGGAATGTGCTTTTTGACAGTCCTTTCACAAATGCATCACACCAAAGCATCCTTCTACAGTTGATAAATGCTCAAGTTGGTCTAAGTACTTAAATTCTAAATGACTAAGTACGAAATTACATGGAAATCCTGAATTATATTATTTTCCAAGCACTTTCCAACCTCGATAAAACATGGAAGAGGGCTGGAAATTAGTCAAAATATTAAAAACTTTTTCCATGGACATCTTGTACATGGAATTTCCATGGAAAACCCACACACACTTTTCTTTATTTGTCAGTATGTGATAACTTTTTATCAATTCTCTAGATGTCCTGGTTCTGTGTGATTAGTGATTGAAAGAGTAATAGCCTGTCTAAATGTTCTGATCTTTACTGTTGTGATCTGAATAATGAATAAAAATCTAAAATCCCAGTTTTACGTACTCTATATGTAGTGCATGGTTATTTTCAAGTTAAGTTATAAGATTCTAAAGAAATAGTGAAATTGCAAATAACTGAGCAAAAGAGAAAAATATGATAAAACTGGTCGTAGGAGATTTTGAGGAAATAACATTTAATTGTTCTCACCAAAGTCAGGACAACTCCCTTGTGTAACCAATACTGTATCTATGGCTGCAGCAGCTGAGTGCCTAACAAACAGAAGACGAATCAAATCATCATGGACAATATCAATCTCAACTTGGGCACGGTTCCAACCAAAGTCATGATGCGAGCCGACAGAAAGGAGCTTGTCCCTGCTGCCATTTCTGTGTGTCAGAAGTACAGACAGAATATTTAAAAAGTTTTCATCAGCTGTTACGTTGTAGTCAAAGGAGACACAGTGAACGCCAGTACTTGTAGATTGTATCGGAGGAGATAGGAACTGTGATTCTTCCTCATCTGATGATCCAGAAGTCATCATATAACCTATAGATAATATAGATTAAAATTCTTAAGGCTATCAAAACAAATCATTAGTTTTAGAATTGCTTGAAGCATATCTAACTAAATGCATTTTCTCAATAAATTTAAAAAAAAAATGTAAAATTAATTCTTCTTTTTCAATTTTTTGAAACATAAACATTGTCAATTTTTGAAACATAAACATTGTCAATTTAATGTAAGTTTTTTTCCTGTAATTTGCCATTTTGCCCAACAATGTTATACATACCTATAGGTTGGGTATTTTAAATATTTCCAAATTAAAGCTCAGTCATTTAACCTATTTGATGGGGAAAGACCAATGGGTAAATTCTTATATCATTACTGTCTTTCTCTTTTGATTCACAGTAAAAGTTAATATGATTATTGAATTGGTATCTCAATCATATCAAAAACATGACCCAGAAATTATTTCCCTTGAGGTGTGCCACATCCAAGGGTCAATTCTTACATAATGAATGTGTTTTCTCTTGAAGGCAAGCAATTATATAAATACATATATAGTTATGGGGTGAGGATTGCAACTGCTTCAAAGATATCACCCAAAAAATGTTCACCCAAGATCTATCATTTACATAAAAACTGACCACCACTCACCACAACATGATTCACAGCAAATAAGCATGAATATCCATTGTTTATACAAAACTGACCACCACTCACCACCACATGATTCACAGCAAATAAGCATGAATATCCATTGTTTATACAAAACTGACCACCACTCACCACAACATGATTCACAGCAAATAAGCATGAATATCCATTGTTTATACAAAACGGATTCATCTTCACCTATACATGATTCAGACAAAATTTGGAAAAATCCAATCATACCTACATGAGGGTAGGATCTATGGGGCATCACCTCTCCTGCCCCAGGAGACAGAAACCCAGATCCCCTGTTTACACAAAACTGACATCTATAAATATTTCAGGCAAAGTTTGGACCAAATTCAATCATTCTTACAGGAGGAGTAGGATTTCGAAGAATTTTGCCCTTTTTCTCCTCTTGGGCCCTAATCTGAAGGGGGCTGAGACCACCACTTGTACAAAATTAATTTTCCTCACCCAAAGATGCCTTTAACCAAATTATGATGGACGGACAGATGGCTAGACAGCAGGAAAGATGGACAAAGCGGCGACTATATGCTCTCCCTATGGGGAGCATAATAAAAGTGGGTGGTATTTGTAGCACCCAGAGTGCCTACCCATGAAATGGGTCAAAAGGTCCATAGGGCTTGTGCTACAACCCATTTAGTGTTGTAACCATAGGAGTATGACAGGGTTCAGTTGTTCAACTGAAAAAGTATTAAAACCACAATGTACATTACCAAGTGTGTACTGTTTGATAACAAGGATCACTTTCACCATTTCTCAATGAACTGAAACATGTATTTCGATTTGAGGATATCTTAAAGCTGTGTATGTTAGTTGGCCCTTTATGTTATATGTATTTCAGGAAAAATCGAAAAACTGGTAAAGCCAAAAGATTAGTATTTCAATTTTAGACAGGGGTCAGTATTTCCTCAAAAATCTGTTAAAAGAAAGATGTACAAAGTCATGGGATGTCAGTTTTGAAAAAGAAGATTCTGCTGCAAGTTTCCATGTAAAAAATATATATGAATACTGTTAATTGATATAAAAGCTACAGGCCAAATATCAGTTCTCTGGGCCTTTTGGTTATGGAAAAAAATGTTCTTTCAATATTTTAACACATTTGACCCATGTGATCTTGAAAGGGGGTCAAGGTCATTCATTTGAACAAACTTTGTAGTACTTCATCCCAGTAAGCTGAATGCCAAATATCAGTATCCTTGGATTTCGGTTACTTAGAAGAATTGGTTTGATAACTTTCATGTATATGACCCCTGTGACCTTGAAAGGAGGTCAAGGTCAATCATTTTATCAAACTTATTAGCCCTCCATCCCAGCAAGCCACAGGACAAATATCAGTATCCTTGGATTTTGGTTACTTCGAAAAATTTGTTTGAAAATTTTCATGTACAACAAGCACAATATCAGTACCCAGGGTCTATCCGTTACTGAGAAGCAATTGTTTATTGTGAAAAGGTGACGCAGGATAGATGACAGGCGCAGTACCAAGACTTAAGACCGTTCAGGCCTGGTCAGCTAAAAAAAAAAACGCCATAAAGTAAATGTATACTGACCTGCAGCTGGGTTACTTCCATTCCTGTGAGCTTGCTGCCAGGCACTGTTGGACCCAGCAGATATTGTTATATATCCACAAACATCATCCAGTATATCAAAGGAACAGGAAACAGTTGGGGCTGGAAGAAAAGTTTAAGTATCACATTTAAAGATATCATGCAGTGTCACCAACCTCTAATAATCTAATATTATTCTATTAATATAGCAATTCAAATCAATGGCATGGTGAGTCAGTTTTCATATCTGATGATGTTAATATTTTGTGTGGTAGTAGAATATAATTTAGACAAGATTAGATCATTTTTTTTATAAATTTTCAAAATTGACCAGAAATAAAGAGAGATCAAGAGGTTCTAATATTTTTATATGATGAGGGCAGGTCAGTATGGCCTATATGATTAATTTGATGAAATCAGGGGAGTTTAAAAAAACTACATATCAAAAGTAGGACCTGGGAGATAACAGCAGCAGAGCGAAAGTTTATAATTATAGATATTACGTGCTTTCAATTAATTACTTATAACAGGTATAGTATCATATTTTCTGTATCTGTTTGACCACCATCAATCACATACAAAAAACTTTAAGTCATATACCAAAAACCCCAGAAAAGCTATCAATCAGATACCAAGAAGTTTGAAATAGGTGTTGAAGAGGAAAACCATGATTGCGCAATCATGCTACAAAATAGCCACCCTGGTTGCTGTATCAAAGTTTTGACAAGGTTGAAAAATAATAGCACTTTTCTTAATATTCCCACCAATTTTCAGCTTAATGGCACCAGTGGAACTGGAGAAGAAGTTTAAAATCTGTTTTTCAAGATGGCAGCCATGGTGGCCATCTTGGATTTCAGACATACCCGAAAAATGACACTTGGTCAGAACCATCTCATAATCATTTCATGCAAGTGTCAGTTCAATCCCTCCTAAGTAACTTAAGAAGTTTGAAATAGCAAAAGTTTATGCACTGCGGACAATGACAGACAATGGATGGTGGCTATAGGTAACCATGACCGTTAGAGTTAGATAACCTAAAAACTATAAATCATAAACAAAAAAAATAAAATAAAATATATAAATCATGTACAAAAAATAAACAAACTACAAACCATATACCCCCCCAAAAAAACTGTATATCATATACAAAAAAACCCTACAAATCATGTACCCAAAAAAAATAAACATTTATAAACAATATACCCCACCCCCAAAAAAACTGTATATCATATACAAAAAAACCCTACAAATCATGTACCCCAAAAAAATAAACATCTATAAACCATATACCCCCCCAAAAAAAACTGTATATCATATACAAAAAAACCCTACAAATCATGTACCCAAAAAAAATAAACAAACTTTAAACCATATACCCCCCCCCCCCCAAAAAAAAGAAACTGTATATCATATACAAAAAAACCCTACAAATCATGTACCCAAAAAAATAACAACAAAAAACAAACAAACTATAACCCATATACCCCCCCAAAAAACTGTATATCATATACAAAAAAACCCTACAAATCATGTACCCAAAAAAAAATAAACACCTATAAACCATATACCCCCAAAAAAAACTGTATATCATATACAAAAAAACCTACAAATCATGTACCCAAAAAAAAACAACAACAAAAAACAAACATCTATAAACCATATACCCCACCCCCAAAAAAATGGTAAATCATATACAAAAAAACCCTACAAATCATGTACCCCAAAACAATAAACATCTATAAACCATATACCCCCCCAAAAAACTGTATATCATATACAAAAAAACCCTACAAATCATGTACCCAAAAAAAATAAACATCTATAAACCATATACCCCCCCAAAAAAACTGTATATCATATACAAAAAAACCCTACAAATCATGTACCCAAAAAAAATAAACAAACTTTAAACCATATACCCCCCCCCCAAAAAAAAAAACTGTATATCATATACAAAAAAACCCTACAAATCATGTACCCAAAAAAATAACAACAAAAAACAAACATCTATAAACCATATACCCCACCCCCAAAAAAACTGTATATCATATACAAAAAAACCCTACAAATCATGTACCCCAAAAAAACAAACAAACTATAAACCATATACCCCCCCCCCCAAAAAAAAAAAAACTGTATATCATATACAAAAAAAACCTACAAATCATGTACCCCAAAAAAAATAAACATCTATAAACCATATACCCCCCAAAAAAAACTGTATATCATATACAAAAAAACCCTATAAATCATGTACAAAAAATAAACAAACTACAAACCATATACCCCCCCAAAAAAACTGTATATCATATACAAAAAAAACCCTACAAATCATGTACCCAAAAAAAAAAACAACAAAAAACAAACAAACTATAAACCATATACCCCCCAAAAAAACTGTATATCATATACAAAAAAACCCTACAAATCATGTACCCCCAAAAAAAATAAACATCTATAAACCATATACCCCCCAAAAAAACTGTATATCATATACAAAAAACCCTACAAATCATGTACCCAAAAAAAACCAACAAAAAATAAACACCTATAAACCATATACCCCCCAAAAAAAACTGTATATCATATACAAAAAAAACCCTACAAATCATGTACCCAAAAAAAAAACAACAAAAAACAAACAAACTATAAACCATATACCCCCCCAAATAAAACTGTATATCATATACAAAAAAAACCCTACAAATCATGTACCCAAAAAAAAAACAACAAAAAACAAACAAACTATAAACCATATACCCCCCAAAAAAACTGTATATCATATACAAAAAACCCTACAAATCATGTACCCAAAAAAAACAACAAAAAATAAACACCTATAAACCATATACCCCCCAAAAAAAACTGTATATCATATACAAAAAAAACCCTACAAATCATGTACCCAAAAAAAATAAACATTTATAAACCATATACCCCCCCAAAAAAACTGTATATCATATACAAAAAAACCCTACAAATCATGTACCCAAAAAATAAAAAAAAATAAACACCTATAAACCATATACCCCCCCAAAAAAACTGTATATCATATACAAAAAAAACCCTACAAATCATGTACCCAAAAAAAAAACAACAAAAAACAAACAAACTATAAACCATATACCCCCCCAAAAAAAAACTGTATATCACATACAAAAAAACCCTACAAATCATGTACCCAAAAAATAAACAAAAAACAAACATCTATAAACCATATACCCCCCCAAAAAAAACTGTATATCATATACAAAAAAACCCTACAAATCATGTACCCCCCAAAAAAAAAAACAACAAAAAACATAAAAACTATAAACCATATACCCCCAAAAAAAACTGTATATCACATACAAAAAAACCCTACAAATCATGTACCCCCAAAAAAATAAACAAAAAACAAAAAAACTATGAACCATATACTGAGAAAAAATGAAATTTTAATCATTCACTAACTGTATTGCTATATTAGTAAAGGCAATGCTATGGTATAGATAAGGATAGAAATGTGTGTATCTTGATATACCGGTATGTAATTCTGTAAAAATATATCTTTCCTTTTTGCTTCACTTCAAATGAGACAAATAAACAATCAACTGCAAAAAAAGTATAAAAATGACAGCTCTTATGTATAACACTAGTGTTTACAGCTTATTTCTAATACCCTACATGAGTGAATGAATCACAAACAAAAAAAAAATTAATTGTTGACAACTTCTGGAAGTTTACCTTGGCAGTCTCCGTCTTTTATTTCAATATAATCCAGGGCCAGAACACCTTTATTCTGATTGGCAATGGCTTCGAAACAAATTTCTACATCAGGGCTAGCTGGGATTGGTTCACAAGCATGAAACCAGTATTCATCCTGGGTTTCTGACCTTGTCCAGGTCACATTTCCGTTGACAACAGCAGAGAGGTTGCCAGTATCTCTTGCCATGTGATACATAAATCGGAGCATTGGTGATGTCATCGTATTCGTGGATACAGAAGGAAAACACAAGTTACTGACGTCACCGTGATGAGCATCTGATCCTTGGATGTACATATAGCTACCTAAAATAGTCAGTATTTTAATGATTTATACATAGAATCTCATTCATCAATCTTTTCTTTACAGAAGAGATACTCTAAATTTCTGGTCGAAACTTTATTTATTTTACAACAATTGCGAAACAAGTTATGTCAACTTATACTAATCACTTTTGTTGGCCCGGATGTAAGCGCGCGAGGGGTCTTATTGTGGGAGGAAACCGGAGTACCCGGGGAAAACCCACGTGGTCAGGCAGGTGACCCCTTACATTTTCACATCCGTTCCAGGAATCAAACCCTGGTCGGCTAGGTGAAAGGCGAGTGCGTTAAAACTGCGCCACCCGACCACCCAAAACTTTTAAGGAAACTCCTGATTTCTGGTTTACATTGTGAGGAAGCTTGTGATTTTTACCAACGTTTGATGGAGACTGGAGATTTCTGGACCATATTTCAAGGAAGATTCATTATTTTGGCCCCAATTTTGAGGAAAATTACTGAGAAGATTGATGGTTACCATCTTGGTATCCCTGGCTGTCAGTGAGAGGTCCATTATCATGTGACTGGGGACTGCCTTGGCCAATGACCCATGTATAACTTGATTCATTGGTAGAACTGACATTATACTGGCATATAAATTGTTCCTGGAAGTCACACGGCTGTTCAGTCAGGATTTCTGTTAATAGATCAGCACATTTAGAGAAAAATAAAACAAGCTGATGAGAAATATGTCAATCTTCAAAGGTCAAATGTAATCTTAATGATCATTAATCAAGGTCAAATGGAATCACAGATATTATTAATTAAGGTCATTTTCGGTCACAAGAGGACACAAACATGTAGATCTAACAGAGAAACAAATTCCATTTTAAACACAAACTGAAGTGCTATGTAAACACAAATGTCATGCTCTAGTTGGATCAGAAATTATGTATTGGTTTGAACATACAGGGAGTTTTCAGTTAAAACTGTTGAAAGGAATAACAGAATTAATAGAAAGGTATGTCAGGCTATCTTGATCCATTAAGCAGATGATGTACAGAATTTTACGTACGCCGGCAAGCACTGAATTGGAAATTAATGTCATCCAGAGAAAACGTCCCTGAACAACCGATCCCGTGAACTGCATTGGCTGTCACTGTCACAGTCTTGTTCAAGGAAGGGAGAGGTATGTTAGAGCACATCTTATACCATCTGTTACCAAGATTACCATCAGCTGAAAACAGCACCTCTGGAGGATCCTGCTCTGACTCCAGAGAGACTTCTAGGCTACCGACCGAATCACCATACATACGGAAATAGAAGGAAACGGAGATCTGTTCTGTTTGCGATAGTTGGAAACTTGGTGTTACAAGTGTTGTGATGTTTCCAGCTGATGATTGTCCACCTTCACACTGTATAGCACACATCATGTTACCTCCACCTACCAAAAAAAAATGGTTATCAATCATGACAAAATAATAGAAAAAATACTTGTCCTGCATGAGGTGAAGGGGTGAACACCTCTTATTCAAGTCATGGACAGATATTATGTCAGGACAATGAAAGCTTTTTTTAAAGAAATTCTACCAAACAGCAATAAATATGGTATGGCTAACTTGCTTACCGTTGTTGGTAAATTTAGTCTTATGTTACAATAGTGAGATATCATCTTTCAGCCATATAGATCCACTGTTATTTGTATGAAGTCAACAGCAAGTCTACTCAGAGACAGTCAACTTGGAATGGCTTAAATGTTATCAAATGAGATAGAATTAAAGTTTCCACGTTTCCTCTGATTTGTAATGACAAACTCTATCATGTGATCTCTGATTTATACTGACAGACTCTATCATGTGACCTCTGATTTGTACTGACAGACTCTATCATGACAACCTCTGATTTGTACTGACAAACTCTTTCATGTGACCTCTGATTTGTAATGACAAACTCTATCATGTGATCTCTGATTTATACTGACAGACTCTATCATGTGACCTCTGATTTGTACTGACAGACTCTATCATGACAACCTCTGATTTGTACTGACAAACTCTATCATGACAACCTCTGATTTGTACTGACAGACTCTATCATGACAACCTCTGATTTATACTGACACACTCTATCATGTGACCTCTGATTTGTAATGACTGACTCTATCATTTGACCTTTGATTTGTACTGACACACTCTATCATGTGACCTCTGATTTGTATTGACAAACTCTATCATATGACCTCTGATTTGTACTGACACACTCTATCATATGACCTCTGATTTGTACTGACACACTTTATCATATGACCCCTGATTTGTACTGACACACTCTATCATATGACCCCTGATTTGTACTGACAAACTCTATCATATGACCTCTGATTTGTACTGACAGACTCTATCATGACAACCTCTGATCTGTACTGACAGACTCTATCATGACAACCTCTGATTTGTACTGACAGACTCTATCATATGACCCCTGATTTGTACTGACACACTCTATCATGTGACCTCTGATTTGTAATGACTGACTCTATCATTTGACCTTTGATTTGTACTGACACACTCTATCATATGACCCCTGATTTGTACTGACAAACTCTATCATATGACCTCTGATTTGTACTGACAAACTCTATCATGACAACCTCTGATTTATACTGACAGACTCTATCATGTGACCTCTGATTTGTAATGACTGACTCTATCATATGACCCCTGATTTGTACTGACACACTCTATCATGACAACCTCTGATTTGTACTGACAAACTCTATCATATGACCTCTGATTTGTACTGACAAACTCTATCATATGACCTCTGATTTGTACTGACAAACTCTATCATGACAACCTCTGATTTATACTGACACACTCTATCATGTGACCTCTGATTTGTACTGACACACTCTATCATGTGACCTCTGATTTGTACTGACAAACTCTATCATGACAACCTCTGATTTGTACTGACAGACTCTATCATGTGACCTCTGATTTGTACTGACAGACTCTATCATGACAACCTCTGATTTGTACTGACACACTCTATCATATGACCTCTGATTTGTACTGACACACTCTATCATGTGACCTCTGATTTGTACTGACACACTCTATCATATGACCTCTGATTTGTACTGACAAACTCTATCATGACAACCTCTGATTTATACTGACACACTCTATCATGTGACCTCTGATTTGTACTGACACACTCTATCTGATTTGTACTGACACACTCTATCATGTGAACTCTGATTTGTACTGACACACTCTATCATGACAACCTCTGATTTATACTGACACACTCTATCATGACAACCTCTGATTTGTACTGACACACTCTATCATGACCTCTGATTTGTACTGACACACTCTATCATGACCTCTGATTCATACTGACACACTCTATCATGTGACCTCTGATTTGTACTGACACACTCTATCATGTGACCCTGATTTGTACTGATTTATACTGACACACTCTATCATATGACCTCTGATTTGTACTGACACACTCTATCATGTGACCTCTGATTTGTACTGACACACTCTATCATATGACCTCTGATTTATACTGACAGACTCTATCATGACAACCTCTGATTTATACTGACAGACTCTATCATGACAACCTCTGATTTGTACTGACACACTCTATCATATGACCTCTGATTTGTACTGACACACTCTATCATATGACCTCTGATTTGTACTGACAAACTCTATCATGACAACCTCTGATTTGTACTGACACACTCTATCATACTGATCATGTGACCTCTGATTTGTACTGACACACTCTATCATATGACTGATTTGTACTCTATCATATGACCTCTGATTTATACTGACACACTCTATCATGTGAACTCTGATTTGTACTGACACACTCTATCATGTGACCTCTGATTTGTACTGACAAACTCTATCATATGACCTCTGATTTGTACTGACACACTCTATCATATGACCTCTGATTTGTACTGACACACTCTATCATATGACCTCTGATTTGTACTGACAGACTCTATCATGTGACCTCTGATTTGTACTGACACACTCTATCATATGACCTCATGACCTCTGATTTGTACTGACACACTCTATCATGTGACCTCTGATTTGTACTGACACACTCTGATCTGATTTGTACTGACACACTCTATCATATGACCCTCTGACACACTCTATCATATGACCTCTGATTTGTACTGACAACTCTATCTGACCTCTGATTTGTACTGACACACTCTATCATGACAACCTCTGATTTGTACTGATCATCATATGACCTCTGATTTGTACTGACACACTCTATCATGTGACTCTATCTGATTTGTATGACACACTATCATGTGACCTCTGATTTGTAATGACTGACTCTATCATATGACCTCTGATTTGTACTGACACACTCTATCATGTGACCTTTGATTTGTACTGACAAACTCTATCATGTGACCTCTGATTTGTACTGACACACTCTATCATATGACCTCTGATTTGTACTGACAAACTCTATCATGACAACCTCTGATTTATACTGACACACTCTATCATGTGAACTCTGATTTGTACTGACACACTCTATCATGTGACCTCTGACTTGTACTGACAAACTCTATCATGACAACCTCTGATTTATACTGACACACTCTATCATGTGAACTCTGATTTGTACTGACACACTCTATCATATGACCTCTGATTTGTACTGACAAACTCTATCATGACAACCTCTGATTTATACTGACACACTCTATCATGTGACCTCTGATTTGTACTGACAGACTCTATCATGACAACCTCTGATTTATACTGACACACTCTATCATGACAACCTCTGATTTGTACTGACAAACTCTATCATGACAACCTCTGATTTATACTGACACACTCTATCATGACAACCTCTGATTTATACTGACACACTCTATCATGTGACCTCTGATTTGTAATGACTGACTCTATCATTTGACCTTTGATTTGTACTGACACACTCTATCATGTGACCTCTGATTTGTACTGACAAACTCTATCATGACAACCTCTGATTTGTAATGACAAACTCTATCATATGACCTCTGATTTGTACTGACACACTCTATCATATGACCTCTGATTTGTACTGACAAACTCTATCATATGACCTCTGATTTGTACTGACAAACTCTATCATGACAACCTCTGATTTATACTGACAAACTCTATCATGTGACCTCTGATTTGTAATGACTGACTCTATCATATGACCCCTGATTTGTACTGACAGACTCTATCATATGACCTCTGATTTGTACTGACACACTCTATCATATGACCTCTGATTTGTACTGACACACTCTATCATATGACCTCTGATTTGTACTGACAAACTCTATCATGACAACCTCTGATTTATACTGACACACTCTATCATGTGACCTCTGATTTGTACTGACACACTCTATCATGTGACCTCTGATTTGTACTGACACACTCTATCATATGACCCCTGATTTGTACTGACAAACTCTATCATATGACCTCTGATTTGTACTGACAAACTCTATCATGACAACCTCTGATTTATACTGACAAACTCTATCATGTGACCTCTGATTTGTAATGACTGACTCTATCATATGACCCCTGATTTGTACTGACACACTCTATCATGTGATCTCTGATTTGTACTGACAGACTCTATCATATGACCTCTGATTTGTACTGACACACTCTATCATATGACCTCTGATTTGTACTGACAAACTCATATGACCTCTGATTTATACTGACACACTCTATCATGTGACCTCTGATTTGTACTGACACACTCTATCATGTGACCCCTGATTTGTAATGACACACTCTATCATATGACCTCTGATTTGTACTGACACACTCTATCATATGACCTCTGATTTGTACTGACACACTCTATCATATGACCTCTGATTTGTACTGACAAACTCTATCATGTGACGACTGCTGATTTGTTTCCATAGTGAATATTTATAGTACTCACCAGTGCCATATGTATGATCAGGTTCACCATCACAGTAGTCTGTTTGATGAAATGTAAAGTATGGAGAACCAGATACTTTGTATCCACAAATGGTAAAAACGTTGGCAAAGTCACAGTTTCCTATATCTGAAATTCAAAACATATATTTTGATTAATAAATATGCCAGCAATTATTCTTTTTAATCATCCATCATTTTTCTAACTGCTATCAGGAAACAAATCAATAAGTTTTTTAAACAAAATATTCTACAAGTATGGGAAAGAATTATTAATAGTTTTCATAATTTTTTTGAAGCTACTGCATTATTCAGACTGTTTCGCATATTTCATAATCACAATGAAACATTCTGTTTTCTACCGAGGATTTCATGAAATAAATTCAAACTAAACCTCACTGAACTTCCTCTTACTGATCTGTTAACAGGTGAATGAATCATAGGTCACCTCCATAAACAAGAGCAGTACTTCTCAAGAAACAACAAACATATCTAGACGTTTTGAAATTCTGATCAGCCCTGAATTAAAACCAACATGTGACATCGAAAATGATTCATCCAATAGAAAAAAAAATCCAAGTTTGCTTCCGGATTTTCAGATCAGGTAAAATTGAATAACTAATACAAAAAAAATTGATGCATTCACTGCTTAACATATAGTGATAGTTTTTTCTACTGTATTGTTGCCCCAGTGTATGTACCATTGTACCATTATACATGAATTTGTCCCAGTTTATGTTCACCACTGTACCATTATACATGAATTTGTCCCAGTTTATGTTCAACATTGTACCATTAAACATGAATTTGTCCCAGTTTATGTTCAACATTGTACCATTATATATGAATTTGCCCCAGTTTATGTTCAACATTGTACTGTTATATATGAATTTGTCCCAGTTTATGTTCAACATTGTACCATTACACATGAATTTGCCCCAGTTTATGTTCAACATTGTACCATTATACATGAATTTGTCCCAGTTTATGTTCACCATTGTACTGTTTTATATGAATTTGCCCCAGTTTATGTTCACCATTGTACTGTTATATATGAATTTGTCCCAGTTTATGTACTGTTATAAATGAATTTGTCCCAGTTTATGTTCACCATTGTACTGTTTTATATGAATTTGCCCCAGTTTATGTTCACCATTGTACTGTTATATATGAATTTGTCCCAGTTTATGTTCACCATTGTACTGTTATATATGAATTTGTCCCAGTTTATGTTCACCATTGTACCATTACACATGAATTTGTCCCAGTTTATGTTCACCATTGTACCATTATATATGTATTTGCCCCAGTTTATGTTCACCATTGTACCATTATATATGAATTTGTCCCAGTTTATGTTCACCATTGTACCATTATACATGAATTTGTCCCAGTTTATGTTCACCATTGTACCATTATACATGAATTTGCCCCAGTTTATGTTCACCATTGTACTGTTATATATGAATTTGCCCCAGTTTATGTTAAACATTGTACCATTATATATGAATTTGCCCCAGTTTATGTTCACCATTGTACTGTTATATATGAATTTGTCCCAGTTTATGTTCACCATTGTACTGTTTTATATGAATTTGCCCCAGTTTATGTTCACCATTGTACTGTTATATATGAATTTGTCCCATTTTATGTTCACCATTGTACCATTCTACATGAATTTGTCCCATTTTATGTTCACCATTGTACCATTCTACATGAATTTGTCCCATTTTATTTTCACCATTGTACTGTTTTATATGAATTTGCCCCAGTTTATGTTCACCATTGTACTGTTATATATGAATTTGTCCCAGTTTATGTTCAACATTGTACTGTTATATATGAATTTGCCCCAGTTTATGTTCACCATTGTACTGTTATATATGAATTTGACCCAGTTTATGTTCACCATTGTACTGTTATATATGAATTTGTCCCAGTTTATGTTCACCATTGTACTGTTATATATGAATTTGTCCCAGTTTATGTTCACCATTGTACTGTTATATATGAATTTGTCCCAGTTTATGTTCACCATTGTATTGTTATATATGAATTTGTCCCAGTTTATGTTCACCATTGTACCATTATACATGAATTTCCTTTATGATCATTTTGCCCTCTGATGATTATATTAAAGGATTTATAAAGGTAACAAATGTTTGCCAGCATTTTAATTCACCCTCCCTATTCATGGATGAAAAAGGCAAAAATTAAATGAGAATTTCCAGGTGAAGAGTTTCAAGATGATGTTCAGGCATTTTGATCCTCTGATAACCTAATGGCTTGATTGTCCATGGACTGTTTTTTTTTTTTATTTTTGAAATTGACCAATTGTGTCAAAACAAATTTTGTATTCATAGAAACAGTGACATTGACCTAAATTGATATTTTAACTTTAAAAATAACCCCACCAGAAGAGCTGTGCAATGTTTTGAATTTAAACTTGAGCTTAATAAGAATATTACATTTATAATGATTAACTGCTTACATGTTTATATGGCATGTATATATTAAGTATATTGTCTGTTGTGGGATGGGATATGGCCTCTTCCTTGTGATTCTCATGATTTGTTGCATACAGACTCTTCAATCAACTTAAATTAATTTCATCCATTATACTAAGACGAAAATATTCATCATTAAAAAATCAAATGTTGACATAGACACCTGAGTGATTGTGTACTGTTTATTTCGTTTTTACTTTCTAGTAAAAATATTTCATATATGATTTTGACTTTCCAATATGTGAATTTGGGTGAATTTCTCATTGACCGACTTAGCTTTATTATGTTATGAAAAAATATTTACAAAATGTGACCTTAATCTTAAAAATATCTGTATGGCTCTTCATCATATAATCCTAATAAATTGTTTTGTGATGTTATAAAGTATTTACTCGTTCCTGTAAGATATTCAAAACTAGACCTTGAACCTGGTGACCTTGACCTGGTGTCTGGCAACTTTCCATTTCATTTCAGTCAGATTCCTTCATAATGTCTATTTATAGTTACTGTAGGAACATTGACCTTTGATCTTTTAACTCCAAAGGTAATCACATGCAACCATTTTTGATATAGGAGCAGTGAGTGCAAACTTAAATTGAGCATGATTTGTCCAAATTCAGATGGGGTTGGTGCAGAGGATCAAATTCCTTTATACATTTACAGACATGAATACAAGGTTGGCTTTTCATTCGCCCAATAACAGATCAGTATTTCAATCAACATGTAGAATAGACAAATCAGCTTACGAGGACAGCGGTCAGAGCTGATAGTAATGTTGTCCCATCCAACACCCATGGTCGGACTACCTCCATGAGAGGATATGATCTTCGGCACTGCATATATGTCTGCAGTGATGAATGGTTTAAGCGGAGCACAAATATCTTCCCATTTGCCAAGTGATACTGTGTTTCGCCAGAATACCAGCTTGTCAGCAACATACACCTGAAGATGTTTTACAAAACAAAGCAATATTACTTGATTTTAATGATACATTCCTAACATATTAAATCCCTTATTAAGCTCACAAATCACCATTCTCGACTCTGGAGGTTACAACCTTCTTTGATCTCTGAATCCCTAAAGCATTACTTATCAAAAACGAAGTTACAAGCAATTTGATTGGTCTAAAGCAGGTTTGAAGAAAAAAAAACTTTGAAAATTACAAAGCAATGACACAAAACTCCAAAGATGGTACAACAGTACTCTGTTATACGACCTTGTGATTTGGCCGAGGAGTCTAATCATTATTTTATATTCAAAGGGACATTACCCATCATTTTATACAAAGGAGCGTCACTTGATCATTACCTACAAATGCATGCCACTCATTATTACCTACAAGGGTCCTTGGTCCTAGCAAAAAATACATAGTATAAGTGAAACTGATGACTGCTCTCCTGAAACAACTTGCACATAAACTTATAACAAATAGCTAAAAATCTACAACTAATAGGTTTCAAATCCTACGTTTGGTATAATGCACATTCTCTCAGTATGACCAATGTTAAAATTAAGTTTCCTTATCCTAGTTTTAATGTTAGTAAAGGTATAGTACACTGCATATTGCTGTAAATGAGGGGTCACAAGCCCTGACTTTAGTACACTGCATATTGCTGTAAATGAGGGGTCACAAGCCCTGACTTTAGTACACTGCATATTGCTGTAAATGAGGGGTCACAAGCCCTGACTTTAGTACACTGCATATTGCTGTAAATGAGGGGTCACAAGCCCTGACTTTAGTACACTGCATATTGCTGTAAATGAGGGGTCACAAGCCCTGACTTTAGTACACTGCATATTGCTGTAAATGAGGGGTCACAAGCCCTGACTTTAGTACACTGCATATTGCTGTAAATGAGGGGTCACAAGCCCTGACTTTAGTACACTGCATATTGCTGTAAATGAGGGGTCACAAGCCCTGACTTTGGTACACTGCATATTGCTGTAAATGAGGGGTCACAAGCCCTGACTTTGGTACACTGCATATTGCTGTAAATGAGGGGTCACAAGCCCTGACTTTAGTACACTGCATATTGCTGTAAATGAGGGGTCACAAGCCCTGACTTTAGTACACTGCATATTGCTGTAAATGAGGGGTCACAAGCCCTGACTTTAGTACACTGCATATTGCTGTAAATGAGGGGTCACAAGCCCTGACTTTGGTACACTGCATATTGCTGTAAATGAGGGGTCACAAGCCCTGACTTTAGTACACTGCATATTGCTGTAAATGAGGGGTCACAAGCCCTGACTTTAGTACACTGCATATTGCTGTAAATGAGGGGTCACAAGCCCTGACTTTAGTACACTGCATATTGCTGTAAATGAGGGGTCACAAGCCCTGACTTTAGTACACTGCATATTGCTGTAAATGAGGGGTCACAAGCCCTGACTTTAGTACACTGCATATTGCTGTAAATGAGGGTTCACAAGCCCTGACCTTATTACACTGCATATTGCTGTAAATGTGGGGTCACAAGCCCTGACTTTAGTACACTGCATATTGCTGTAAATGAGGGGTCACAATCCCTGACTTTAGTACACTGCATATTGCTGTAAATGAGGGGTCACAAGCCCTAACTTTATTACACTGCATATTGCTGTAAATGAGGGGTCACAAGCCCTGTCTTTAGTACACTGCATATTGCTGTAAATGAGGGGTCATGGGCCCTGTCTATATTACACTACATATTGCTGTAAATGAGGGGTCATGGGCCCTAACTTTATTACACTGCATATTGCTGTAAATGAGGGGTCACAAGCCCTGTCTTTAGTACACTGCATATTGCTGTAAATGAGGGGTCATGGGCCCTGTCTATATTACACTGCATATTGCTGTAAATGAGGGGTCACAAGCCCTGTCTTTAGTACACTGCATATTGCTGTAAATGAGGGGTCATGGGCTCTGTCTATATTACACTACATATTGCTGTTAATGAGGGGTCACAAGCCCTGACTTTAGTACACTGCACATTGCTGTAAATGAGGGGTCATGGGCCCTGCCTTTATTACACTGCATATTGCTGTTAATGAGGGGTCACAAGCCCTGACTTTAGTACACTGCATATTGCTGTAAATGTGGGGTCATTGGCCCAAACTTTAGTACACTGCATATTGCTGTAAATGTGGGGTCATTGGCCCGAACTTTAGTACACTGCATATTGCTGTAAATGAGGGGTCATAGGCCCTGCCTATATTACACTGCATATTGCTGTAAATATGAGGTCATGGGCCCGAACTTAAGTACACTGCATATTGCTGTAAATGAGGGGTCAAAAGCCCTGACTTTAGTACACTGCATATTGCTGTAAATGAGGGGTCAAAAGCCCTGACTTTAGTACACTGCATATTGCTGTAAATGAGGGGTCACAAGCCCTGACTTTAGTACACTGCATATTGCTGTAAATGAGGGGTCACAAGCCCGGACTTTAGTACACTGCATATTGCTGTAAATGAGGAGTCACCGTCCCTGACTTTAGTATACTGCTTTTATATCACTAGTGTAAACACAAAATTTGAACATCCTAGTTGAAATACAAGCAACTCAGCGTTGTACTCTAGACACAAAACTTTAAGAAGAGGGCCAAGGCCCTTAACAATCATCTAGCAATTAATGAATGGATGGACAAACCACAGAATTCCCTGATGATGGTCTGACAAATCTGATGAATTCCAACGATGATATTTCAGACCACATTAGCTTTAAATCAATTAAAGTATTGAGGAATAGTAGCATTTTGAAGCAAAATCATTGACTAACTTTCCAATTTGGGGCCCCACTCCAAGATCCTTATTGGTTGAATCAACTTTCTCAATTTAAGAAATGATTCCCCACTATTAATGATGTTTAACATGAAGTTTTGTTAAAATCCATTCAAGCATTAAAAAAGTAGCATTTTGAGGCAAAATATTGTCTAACTTCCACTTTGCAGGCCCTCTTCCTTAGTCCCTCTGAGTCATATCAACTTTCTAAATTGAATGCTTAATTACCCATTTCTGCTGATGTTTCAGGCAAAATTTGAACGAAATCCATTCAAGCATTAAAAAGAGTAGCATTTTGAAGCAAAACATTGTCATTATATCAGAACCCGGAGCCTTTTGGTTATTGAGAATAGAACATTTACACTTGGTGACAAAATGGAGCATGATGACTGATGAAACACGATGATAATAGATCATCCTGACCTTTTGGGAATGGAGAAAATAAAAGTCAATTTCATGACTTCTGTGAAAAACTCTTCTTTTTTTATACAAGGTTTAGACAAAATTAGGAAAATAGCTGATTAACAAATTATAAATCACTGGAGTACTATGTCTGGTTCTTGAAAATGGCCACTTTTTAATCAATGTCAAAATTATTGATATCTTCTGAATAAAAACAAACAAGCTGATTAAGACGAGTTTTTTTTACCTTAAAGTCTGATGTGGTACTGCTTTTGCCAGAGCTCATGTAGCGAAAGAATATATTGTCATCTGGGGAAACATGAACCACTGGAAACTGGGCAATAGCTTCATTCTGAGGCCATCCATTGGATCCACTCGCAAACAGGAAGAAACCTGGATTCCATAATGAACTCATTTTAACATTACTACAAAGCAAGGAGTGGAATAACAGATAGATACACTCCACCCCAAGAATACCATCTATTGAGAATATTTCATAAGGTGATTATCTGTAAAGAAGGTTTTAAACATTGTTCAGATGAACTCTGACCTTTCGACATGATGGATAAGTTCATGAGATATTTAATTTTACAACATTTCAGAAGTGGCAAAAAATAACCTTTAATTGACCTTTTAATCTCTAACCATGCATTAAGTATAATGATATAATTATGTCTTGCATTTCTCTTAACCAAAGACAATGGGTGAATGGTTTAAAGAATAATATAGAATAAATATGATTGGATGTAGCGATCTAACAGGGCAAGCTTCTGTACCTGATTTACTGTCGTGTGGCATGGCTTCCCATCCATACGATTGAGGACTTGCAAGATAATCTCCGTCCCGTGTATCACATTCAGAGAAAAATTCAACATCACAAAGTCCTGCACTATCAAAGTCACAGTGTCGGTCCTCCAAGAAAGCTGTCAAATGAATATATAAATAAATAAAAAACTACACAAGATGATGTGCTTACTGCGCTCAAGCACAGAAATATCCCACACATTTTAATAGTCTTATTTAAGCATTAATTAAATAACCTGGTATTCAAGCAAGAGGCCCATGGACCTGAAGAATCATCTGGCTATTAAGACATATATATATATATGACTGAGGCCAATTAGGTTAAATTGCTCAACTTCTCTACAGCGTATAAAGAAGACCATGTTGGTTCATAAAAACATTTTTTGCAAACTTGAGATTGGGTGTTCTTATACATCTTACTACACGATTAGTCTGACCCCAGATCTATTGCTTGTTGAAAGAAGAAATTTCACGATATTAACACATTTGACCCCAGAGACCTTGAAAGTTGGTCGAGATCAATCATTTGAATAAATTTGGTAGCCACTCATACAATTATGTTAGAGAACAGATGTAAGAGCTTGAACCTTCTGGTTATTGAGAAGAAGCTTTTAGAAGATTTTAACACTTCTGACCCCTTTAGCCTTGAAAGAAACAAACTTGGTAGTTCTTTATACCAGCATGCCACAGACTCAATATCACCAACGTGGGCATTCTGATCACTGAGAAGTCATTTAAAGATTTTGACAAAGTTGACTTCTGTGACCTTTAAAACGGATCAAGGTCAATAATGGAATATTTGGCATGTGCCATTTGCTTATTGCCATATATGGACATATTGCTGGATATTGGCTTATTGCCATATATGTACATATTTCTGGACATTGACTTATTGCCATATATGTACATATTTCTGGACATTGGCTTATTGCCATATATGTACATATTTCTGCACATTGACTTATTGTCATATATAGACATATTGCTGGACATTGGCTTATAGCCATATATGGACATATATCTGGATATTGGCTTATTGCCATATATGGATATATTGCTGGACATTGGCTTATTGCCATATATGGCCATATTTCTGGACATTGAATTATTGCCATAAAAGGACATATTACTGGACATTGGCTTATTGCCATATATGGATATATTGCTGGACATTGGCTTATTGCCATATATGGCCATATTTCTGGACATTGAATTATTGCCATAAAAGGACATATATCTGGACATTGGCTTATTGCCATATATGGATATATTGCTGGACATTGGCTTATTGCCATATATGTACATATTTCTGGATATTGGCTTATTGTCATATAAGGACATATTACTGGACATTGGCTTATTGCCATATATGTACATATTACTGGAGATTGGCTTATTGCCATATAATGTACATATTTCTGGATATTGGCTTATTGTCATATATGGACATATTGCTGGACATTGGCTTATTGCCATATATGTACATATTTCTGCACATTGACTTATTGTCATATATAGACATATTGCTGGACATTGGCTTATAGCCATATATGGACATATTTCTAGACATTGACTTATTGTCATATATAGACATATTGCTGGACATTGGCTTATAACCATATATGGACATATATCTGGATATTGGCTTATAGCCATATATGGATATATTGCTGGACATTGGCTTATTGCCAAATATGGCCATATTTCTGGACATTGAATTATTGCCATATAAGGACATATTACTGGACATTGGCTTATTGTCATATATTGATATATTACTGGAGATTGGCTTATTGTCATATATGGACATATTTTTGGACATTGACTTATTGTCATATATGGACATATTTTTGGACATTGACTTATTGCCATATATAGACATATTGCTGGACATTGGCTTATTGCCATATATGGACATATTTCTGGATACTGGCTTATTGTCATATATGGACATATTGCTGGACATTGGCTTATTGCCATATATGTACATATTTCTGGATATTGGCTTATTGTCATATATGGACATATTGCTGGACATTGGCTTATTGCCATATATGTACATATTTCTGGACATTGGCTTATTGCCATATATGGACATATTGCTGGACATTGGCTTATTGCCATATATGGACATATTACGGGACATTGACTTATTGTCATATATGGATATATTGCTGGACATTGGCTTGTTGCTAGATAAATAGAGTAAAAATTGGTATATGTCTACCGGTGATACAGGTTCTTTAATTATTCTTTTCTAAATTAGTGACCTATACAAGATAAGTGACCTACTAGGACAGGAGGAGTTAACTTCCAATTTAATATAGTTGAGTGACACTGCATATTGATAGTCATTGGCTCCCTCGTCTGATCCACTGATGTAGGAAAAGTAAGCTGACATCTCTCTGTTAGCCGAGACATTAACACAACCTTTGACATCAGAGGCGGTTAGCCTGTAATCAGACCTAAACTTAACCTCTTCATTCATGGTCAAGGTAAGAAGGCCAACGACAGAACCCGAGATTGTGTAGCTGAAGAATAAAGAACTGTCCTCAGATACAGTAAAGTTTGGAGACAGCAGAAAGTCCTCTTGGCCCTCCTGTGTGTGCCATGTTGGGATACTGGCCAAACCTATAGATAAAAAGATATGAATTCCTGATAATCTGATGATTATGAATTGACATTTCTTTGTTAAGATGACAGATTTTTCTCATTTTTTTCAAGAAATCTAAACCGCCAATGGAATAAAAAATTTCCTGAATAAAACTGATACTTAATTGATCAAAAATTAAACAAATTTCATTAAAATGAATTTGTAGATCTATGGCGACATGGAACATTTATACAATAAAGTTCTTTAAAGTTCTGCTACAGTAGTAAATACATACATGTAAATAGTTTCTCATAGGTCGGTGAACTGCTATAGATTAGTACAAGCACAGTTAATGTGTTGTATTGTTCATGAAATCAAGTGTCTACAAAATGCTATGGTTTTCTATGAAATCTATGAAAATGGGGCCACTACTGACAAAATTCTGCTGTGAGAAACAAGCCCAAACAAGTGCCATAACTTATTAAATATCCTTGCAACAACTAAGATCACAGATGAAATGAGGCCATTTTGAACTTTCATTTGGTCTTGATCCACAAGAAACATGCAAATTTAGACTTAAAGAGAAACATATGTACATGTGTGTCTTCTACTGCTTACCATATGAGAAAAACCATGATCTTGAGAATTTATATCCACACCAAGGTATATTCCCTGTAAAGTCACAGTCCACATTAGAATGACCTGTATGAAAATGCAAATAGCAAAAAATATTAATAAATTATACTTATTCAACAAGATCTAATACTGCAGGATGGAACAATATTTGCTTGTCCCATGCCATGAGAACTATTCAGGATTTTTGTATGTAAAAGAACAGCAAGAAATCCTAGAGGGATCTTGGTGCCCACCAGTGTTCAATCTTTATTTGGTTTTTGAACCTTGGATCCTTTTCCTTCTTTTCTCTTCTCGTCTCTGTTTTTTGCTCTTAATGATAAGAAATTTGAACATTCATTTGCAGAAAAAGCGATAATAATCTTTACATGTCAAATCCAAAATAGCCATTTTGTTTCTTCAGATCAGTTCCAAAATCAAAAGGGCACAAGGAAAGACTGAAGGGAATATATGTATGAAATTTGATAGGTATCAATTCATTACTTCTTAAGAAATAGTGATAACAAACTTTCAAAATCAAATCCATGACGGAAATTTTGCAGCCATTTTTAATCTTCTGATCAGTACCAAAATTAGCCGGGCACAACTGGGGACCAAAAGGAACCTATAGAAGAAATTTGAGAGAGATCTATTCAGTACTTCGCAAGAAATAGCAATAACAACCTTTCAAATTCAAAATCGAAGATGGCCCTTTGTCAGCCATTTTGTTTTTCTGATCGGCCCAAAATGGGAACAACAAGGTACTATTTAGAGACTACATTTAAAATTTAAGAAAGATCCATCAAGTACTCTTCAAGACATGGCGATAATAAACTTGCAAAGTCAAAATCCAAGATGGCCACCTTTCGGCAATTATTTCTTTCTTATCATACCCAATATCAAAAGGGCACAGCTAGGGACCGAAGGGTACCTATACATGTAGTTCTCAAGAAAAAGCGATAATAAACTTTTAAAATTCAAATTGCCCTACTTCTGTGCTCAGTCATCCTCAATCTGTCACTCACCACAATAGAGAATGTCTATGTAGCATGGTTGGATGAACATTTCACAGTCTGATAGAGTGGTACTGTTGTCACTGCAGGACACTGAAATTCCATAGTCGAAGTCTCTTGTCGAAGTAGAGAAGCCAGTACTGAATAATAAACAAAGAAAATGTGCCATAAAACTACTCAAAGATCATATCCTTTTCTTGTCTTATATTTCTATAAATAGTACAAATGACATTGATTTTGAAATGCTGAAACATGTAAACCTAAGGTAAGTTATACACTACCATCAGTCATATATAAAAGTTTTATAAAAGAAATGTAAGTTCATTTAGTTTCAGATATGCTCCTTTAAAAAAAAACAAAAAAAAACAGCAACATTCAACTTCAAAGCCAGTACAACATTATGTGGCATTATATGCCTAGCGACCTTGACGGTCACCTCTGATAAACAATATTGAACAAAATTAAAAATTAAAATTAAAAGCAACTTAAGATGCGTCCATTCATGAAGAGTATTGATTCTAACATATGTGGGTGTTGAGAAGCAGATTTTAAGATATTTAAGTCAATTTGACACTTTTTGGCCTTGCCCATCAGCCCCTGTCGGTCAGTCAGAATCAAAAAGGGCATATCATCGAGCCGCCTCCTTCACTTATAATTCTAACAAAGTTTGAAATATTTCCGATGGAAACTAAACAAATTATGCTCAAAAATCTAGTTTTTCTATATAAACTATAGTGCACTTAACCCCCTCTCCACACGGAAAAGTGAGACCCAGGGGCCATGAAATTCACAATTTTGGTAAAGCACCTTAAAATGCTTCCATTCATAAAGAATATTTGATTCTACCATATCTGGGTGTTGAAAAGAAGACTTTTGAAAACCGAGTAAATTTGACCCTATTTGGCCCCACCCCGCAGACCCCTTGGGGGTGGGAACTGTATAATTCTCAATTTTGGTTCATCTTAGGCCAGGAAAGGTTTCTGCAAAATTCCGTTGAAATTGGATAAGGGGTTTTTGAAAAGAAGTCGAAAGTGTTAAATTGTTTATGGATGCACGGCACACGACGCTGTATTAAGGGTATTAGAATAGGTCACCATGAGACCTTGTGAGACAGGTGACTGAAAAAGCCATATTCCTAAAGTTTCATGTAGATCCCTTTTATAAGATATTAAGGAATATTGATTACTTCAAATGTCAGAATCCAAAATGGCCACTGGTCACCATGTTGTAATAAAGAGCATTCTCAAGCTATCACATGCACACTAAAGACCCATACACACGTCAATGGAATTTCAAGATGATCCTATATGCAATTTTTGAGAAATAATAGCATTTATTACAAACTGCTGCAGGTGGCCATCTTGAAATGAGATAATGATTAAAGGCATGTGCAGACATAATGGCTGAACATATGCTTAAAATTTCAGGAGGAATTCATTAAAATTTTGTAGAGTATATGGTATAGTGACTTTGTGTTATAGACAGAGATACTGATCACAGACATAAACGTGATACGAAAAGTCGAACACAATAAGAAAAAAACCTATCACAGTCCTGAAACAATATTCATACTCCCTGCTTTGTATGGTTAAGCAGTGTCAAGGACATCCACCTAGCTCCGGGGTTGGTCAGATTTTAACCTGGAGGCTGAGATCCTTTCATCAAAGTCGAATTTTAACTTCAAGTTGATTGCATTGTGTTCTTGGTTGTAATAAACATTATATTTACCTATACCCAGCCTTCTGATACATTCTCTGATAACTGCAGGCAGCACACAAGGGTTATCTTTCCTTCATAGGTAAACACACGGTTTCCAAAAGTTAGGTAACCATGGCTACCACACTGTCTCCAACAGTTAGCTAAAATATATTTACCTATACCCAGCTTCCCGACACAGGAGTTCTGCCTCTGAAGACTGTAGGAAGCATACACGAGCTGCATTTCCTTTATAAGTAACCCTGGCTACCTCATCATCTCCAACAGTTATCTCAATATCATCTGAATAGAAATATTGACAATATAAAATTGTGGCGTGTTTAATCTGTTCTAAGAAGAAAAGTTTACTCTTTCTCTGCTCCATGAATTAATGCTACAATGTAAATAGTTATTGATATGATACTGTAAAACCGTACATTTTTGTGGGGCTCAAATTTTGTGGTTTTATAAAACACACACTTTTGTTGAGATTTCATGGATCATGAAATCCACTGGTACATCCACATCCATCTATATCTTTTAATCCTATTTGTTAAATTTGTGAATTATGAGAAACCACAGATTCAACGAAAACGAAACCCAACTGAAAATTAATAACTGTACAGTAGATTTACATATTGGCAGTTCGATTTCATACTTGTCTGGATAAATTGTCACAAATCCAACCAGAAATGTTTACAAGTAAACAGAAAAGGACAGCTATGGAGCTTGATTAATATGTACTAATGATACTGTGTAAGTGAACAACATCTCCATGACGCCCAAGAATATTACGAAATGAAACCATGGTAATGGCTAAAAGGAAATAAATTTGTTATATGTATTGTAATGGAAATCTTTTGAAAATGTGATAAAAATGAAAGGAATAAAAAAAATCTTGTTAAGTATCCTGAAGTATTAGATTAATATGAAATATCATGTCCACAATTTATTTAATTTCAAAGAAGTTCACTGTGACCTTCAATCATCTAACTTTGATCAATGGCCTTCAAAATCTAAATGCAAAAGTAGGACTTGACTTTAAAACTTTGATGTATCATAGCCTGAATTCAAAGTTAATTCAAAGTAGATCTGTTGAGAAGTCCACAAGATAAAATGGTCCTACTGCACAAGCTTTTCTGAGAGTTCTGTCTCACCACAATAGTAAAGCTAGTATGTATGTACTGAACGTATAAGTTATGTGAAACTAATGTGTGTTTACAAATGCAACAGAAAAAGGGCAATAATTCCCTATTTACAAATGTATAGGTGACATTTGTTTTAATAACACACAGCCAATAACTTCTATGATATATTATAATACATATATCTTAAAAAGAGGGACACTCAAAGTTACACAGAAGAAACAATGATGAAAGACAATCACTAATGAGGAACACAGAGAAAGACAATTTTTCTTCTTGGACATTTCACCTCCTTGTAGTGAGGATGTGAAGCCAGTTTGATGGATGTTAAGGAAATACAATTGTTGTTGCTGCCCATGATAAGACAGAAAACATGGTGCAACATATCTACA
The DNA here is from genome assembly GCF_031769215.1 of Ylistrum balloti. Lineage (NCBI taxonomy): Eukaryota > Metazoa > Mollusca > Bivalvia > Pectinida > Pectinidae > Ylistrum > Ylistrum balloti. The sequence continues at coordinate 43,955 of NW_026782853.1, forward strand.
ATATCTTAGAGTAAATAACACCACTGATATACAGACAAACCTAAAAGTGAATTATAGTCATACTTAAAATTGTGCTAATTATATACAGCTTTTTTTTACCTGCTATGGAGTCTGAAGTATTGGTGTTAGGGCTAGCAGTACTATTGGTAGATGCAGAAGTGAAATTGAAGTTTTCTATACCTGCAAATTAAAAAGACAGTGATTTTTTTCTCTTTAAATAGAATTCAACAGATTTGGAGTTCTATTTTCTTGGCACTTATTGTTCATTAAGATTCATATTAGATGTTAGACAAGCATAAACCGAAGAGTTCATTAAGACTTTCACAGAAAACATCAAAGTACATATTTGTTTTACAGTAAACCCAGCATCAGACATTAATTCACAAAATATTGGGATCAATATTTGTCATCAACTTAACATATTACATCTCGTTAAGGAATTCAGAAGAAGTCTCACAGTAAATATTGGGATCAATATTTGTCATCAACTTATCATTACATCTTGTTAAGGAATTCAGAAGAAGTCTCACAGTAAATATTGGCACCAATATTTGTCCCCAACTTCCCTCAAACCGTGACAGGAATTCACACTTATACACATACTTACTGCTGATCTCATTACAGTTGTTATCGGAGACACTAGGCAGCAGATCACAGATGTTCCTATAGTAACTGGGGTAAGGAATATCGGGCTGACAGAATTTCAAAATATCAAAATACTCTGAAAAAAAGCGGCGAGTTTCATTACCAATGACTTGTATGTGTAAATGCACCAAAAAAGTATTTTCTGTTGAGTTTTATTTATCTCCCCTTTTCAATCTTTTAATCATTGAACAAATTTTCTTGCTTTGTGTGGCTAGCATGTTTTTATCAATGTCAAAAGAAAATAACAGAATCATATATTGCTTTACAAAGATAGGAAAATTAACAACACTTTGTTAGCTACCTTTCCTTAACAATCCCACCAATGTTTAGCTCAATGGCACCACTGGAACTGGAGAAGAAGTTTAAAATATGTTTTTCAAGATGGCAGTCATGGCAGCCATCTCAGATTTTAGACATACCCTAAAAATAGCAACACATGGTCATTTCATGCAAGTTTGAGCTCAATCCCATTAGTGGAATTTGAGAAGTTTAAAATGTCAAAGTTTACAGACAGTGGAGGACAGACAACCATGGACAATGGCTATAGGTCATCATGACCCTTTGGGTCAGATGATCTTAAAAAACATGATGATGATCATTCACAGAATTTTTTTTTTTTTTCAAAATTGAATTTAATCCATAAAGAATGTGTAAATCAGAATGAAATAGATTACATGTTTCCTCAAACTAATCTAGTATTACTTTATTGATAATGAAGAAATTGTGTAATATTTAAAACTTACTTTCACAGTGGTGTTTACAGAGGTGTTTTACAATGCCACTGGAACAAGCCGGGAAGTGTACAGCACAAAGACCTTCCATGAGAGCACCTGTACACTCTGGAGATGTTTCATGAAATAATATTGCTAAATAGGCTATAGACATGGACAACTCTGCATTATTTAAGTCATGGCACAAAACATTGGGCATGAGAGTGAACATATAGCCATACTGCTTACAAAAGATGCTGCTGACTTCTGAACACCAACCTGACAAAAAACAAAAATTCAAAATGAAATTTATAATCCAATATCTTTCAGAGATGAAAATGAAATCTTGTGAGGAGTGGCCAAAGGTGAAGAACATGTTATAATTCAGCATACTTTAAACCAGAAAAAAGGTTTTTGTAGGGAATGGGACTTATCAAACTCAGAAGACGGTCTCACTACAGTCAATATTTGATGTCAGAAGGTGGGCTTATTGCTGTCCAACATCATAAACCAGAGGGTGGACTTAGTACAGGTCAATATCATAAGTCAGGGGGTGGACTTATTACAGGTCAATATGATAAGTCAGAGGGTGGGCTTATTACAGGTCAACATAAGTCAGAGGGTGGGCTTATTACAGGTCAATATCATAAGTCAGAGGGTGGGCTAATTACAGATCACTATCATAAGTCAGAGGGTGGGCTTATTACAGGTCAACATAAGTCAGAGGGTGGGCTTATTACAGGTCAATATGATAAGTCAGAGGGTGGAGCTATTACAGGTCAATATCATAAGTCAGAGGGTGGACTTAGTACAGGTCACTATAATAAGTCAGAGGGTGGGCTTAGTACAGGTCAATATCATAAGTCAGAGGATGGGATTAGTACAGGTTACTATCATAAGTCAGAGGGTGGACTTATTACAGGTCACTATCATAAGTCAGAGGGTGGACTTATTACAGGTCAATATCATAAGTCAGAGGGTGGACTTATTACAGGTCACTATCATAAGTCATAGGATGGACTTATTACAGGTCACTATCATAAGTCAGAGGGTGGACTTAGTACAGGTCACTATCATCAGTCAGAGGGTGGGCTAATTACAGATCACTATCATAAGTCAGAGGGTGGGCTTATTACAGATCACTATCATAAGTCAGAGGGTGGAGTTATTACAGATCACTATCATAAGTCAGAGGGTGGACTTATTACAGGTCACTATCATAAGTCAGAGGGTGGGCTTATTACAGGTCAATTTCATAAGTCAGAGGGTGGGCTTACTACAGGTCAATATCATAAGACAGAGGGTGGGCTTACTAGCGTGGGCTTAGTACAGCTCAATATCATAAGTCAGAGGTTGGAGTTATTACAGGTCAATATCATAAGTCAGAGGGTGGGCTTATTACAGGTCACTATCATAAGACAGAGGGTGGGCTTACTACAGGTCAATATCATAAGACAGAGGGTGGGCTTACTACAGGTCAATATCATAAGACAGAGGGTTGACTTATTACAGGTCACTATCATAAGTCAGAGGGTGGACTTAGTACAGGTCACTATCATAAGTCAGAGGGTGGACTTATTACAGGTCACTATCATAAGTCATAGGATGGACTTATTACAGGTCACTATCATAAGTCATAGGGTGGGCTTAGTACAGGTCACTATCATAAGTCAGAGGGTGGGCTTAGTACAGGTCAATATCATAAGTCAGAGGTTGGAGTTATTACAGGTCACTATCATAAGTCATAGGATGGACTTATTACAGGAAATATGTAATGATTTTACAGAAAAATAATAGATGCAGATGGGCTCATTACCTGGTAATGGTACAGTCTAGCTTATTGTCAGATATATACAGCCTGTACAAATGTTGTCTGTGATGTTTATTTCCATATATTTCCATATTCGAAGCCTACACATAGCAATAAACCCATTCCTCAAAATAAGCCTAAGCCTAGAGATAACCCTGCCCACATCTATTGACGTTTCAGATGGAACACAAACAGGAGTTATATCATATTATTACCATGTAATAAGCCAATAAGTCAGAAGTTTAGTATTGATTCCCTTAGTTGAATATATTGAAAGAGAAACAAAAATGTTGAATTACCAGTTGTGGTGGAGTTGGTTGTAATTGGTGTGGTAGCAGTTGTATTTGGTGTTGAAGATGAAGGGATACTAGCAGTTGTATCTGACGAAGTTCCATCAGTAGAGTCTGTAATAAACAAAGGCCATTAGAGACAGGTTATGCTTCCCGAATTTGACAAAATTTAAATATGAAAGATAACAAGGGTCAATATGAGTTATACATTTTGGGCACTACCCTCCCACTGGTTGAGATCTATCTACTAATGAAGTTTCATGCTGACACCTCTTATAGTTTGAGTGTAATGCTCTGGACAAAATTTAAGTATGAAAAATAACAAAGGGCAATAACTCTAAATAATGCAAAAGAGTGATGGTTCTGCTTCAATGTACTTCTCCTTGTTGAGATCGATCTACATTCAAGTTTCAAACTGAATCCCTTTATAGTTTTTGAGCAACGCTCCCGACAAAATTTAAGTATGAAAAATAACAAAGGGCAATAACTCTAAATAATGCAAAAGAGAGTGAAGGTTTTGCTTCACTGGACTTCTCCTTGTTGAGATCTATCTACATATGAAGTTTCGAGCTGAATCCTCTTTTAGCTTTTGAGCAACGCTCCCAACAAAATGTATGTATAAAAAATATTAAAGGGCAATAACTGTTCAAGTATACAAATGACAGTAATGTTTCTAGTGCCCTGCATTTCTCCCTGTTGACATCTATTTACGTATGAAGTTTTATGTTGGTATTTTTATAATTTTTGTGTTATGCTCCAGACAAAATTAAGACAATTAGGACTAAGTGCTCTCCCTTTGGGGAGCATAACGATTAAAAAATACTTTAACATAAAATTATAATGTTCACATGGTTCATGTTTTCTAAAAACACCAAGTGAAAGAATTTTCATGGCTTTCTGTGTATATTTCTATAAACTCTCATTACAAACTTGCTCAGAAATAAAAAAAAATCCTGCTTGTAGAGATAAGACAAGCGTTATCCATCAAAGGCAAAAACTAAAAAAACTGGTATGAAAACACTCCAGTCTTTTCATCCACATTTTCGTGAGGTTTTCGTCATCAGAGGCGCATGTGGCAAGTGGCAGTAAGAGGAAGAGTGTGGGGGAGGTATTATCATATTTACAAACCAAGACGAACAAAATGATTTGTATTAGTTAATGTAGAGGGAGGTACATGTATCATTACTGTAGTAGTTGGTAAAAACACAATTCAGCACACAACAGAAATTTCTTTTTGTTCTTGATAATCATTTGATCCAACCCTGGAACTCAACAAATTTAGTTGCTAAAAATATTTTCTGTCAAAAATGATTAATTATGGAATTTAATTATTAACAACTCCTAAATACTGCAAAAGAAAATGATGGTTCTGGTTCACTGCACTTCTTCTCGTTGTGATTGATCTACCTGTGAAGTTTCAAGTTGATACCTCTTACAGCTTTTGTGCAATGCTCCCCGCAAAATTTAAATATAAAAAGATCAAAGGGCAATAACTCCTAAATAACGCAAAGGGAATGATTTTACTGCTGCACAATGCTTATATACATATAATATATAAGAAGAGAAACGATAATGTTGAATTACCAGTTGTTGTGGAGTTGGTTGTAATAGAGGTGGTAGCAGTCGTATTTGGTGTTGAAGATGAAGGGATACTAGCAGTTGTATCTGATAAAGTTCCATCGGTAGAGTCTGTAATAAACAAAGGCCATTAGAGACAGGTTATGCTTCCTGCAATTAAATATGAAAGATAACAAGAGTCAATAAGAGAGTTATAATTGTTAGCCACTACCCTCCTACTCGTTGAGATCTATCTACGTATGTCATTTCATGCTGACATCTCTTACAGCTTTTGTGCAATGCTCCCCGCAATATTTAAATATAAAAAGATCAAAGGGCAATAACTCCTAAATAACGCAAAGGGAATGATTTTACTGCTGCACAATGCTTATATACATATAATATATAAAAAGAGAAACGATAATGTTGAATTACCAGTTGTTGTGGAGTTGGTTGTAATAGAGGTGGTAGCAGTCGTATTTGGTGTTGAAGATGAAGGGATACTAGCAGTTGTATCTGATAAAGTTCCATCGGTAGAGTCTGTAATAAACAAAGGCCATTAGAGACAGGTTATGTTTCCTGCAATTAAATATGAAAGATAACAAGAGTCAATAAGAGAGTTATAATTGTTAGCCACTACCCTCCTACTCGTTGAGATCTATCTACGTATGTCATTTCATGCTGACATCTCTTACAGCTTTTGTGCAATGCTCCCCGCAAAATTTAAATATAAAAAGATCAAAGGGCAATAACTCCTAAATAACGCAAAGGGAATGATTTTACTGCTGCACAATGCTTATATACATATAATATATAAGAAGAGAAACGATAATGTTGAATTACCAGTTGTTGTGGAGTTGGTTGTAATAGAGGTGGTAGCAGTCGTATTTGGTGTTGAAGATGAAGGGATACTAGCAGTTGTATCTGATAAAGTTCCATCGGTAGAGTCTGTAATAAACAAAGGCCATTAGAGACAGGTTATGTTTCCTGCAATTAAATATGAAAGATAAAAAGAGTCAATAAGAGAGTTATAATTGTTGGCCACTACCCTCCTACTCGTTGAGATCTATCTACCTATGTCATTTCATGCTGACATCTCTTACAGTTTTAGTGTAATGCTCTGGACAAAACTATGACCAACGGACGGACAAATAGACATAGCAGCTTTCCCTTCAGGGAGCATTAAAATCGCCATCTTTGAAAGGAACACCACATAGTTATTATAAATGTCAGCCCATCAAAATGACAGAATAAAAAGGCAAGCAATCCAGTCTGGTCCTCTACCAGTATCACTTTACCTTGTTCACAAATGCCTTCCAAATGTACCACTTTACCTTGTTCACACATGCCTTCCACCAGAACCATATTGTTGACTGCAATAAAACCCTGGAAGGTTGTTGCAATAAAGACCACTCTGCTGTATCCTGATAGTATCCCAAGGTCCACACCATATGTTTTCCAAACTGCTATTTGCTTTCCTGTCTCTGTGGCTTTCCACTTGACTTCCATATCTGAGTTATCCTGATATATCCCTATTTGGAGTTTAGAATAGGAGAACATGTATGGATGAAACCATGCCAGTGAGGTGTAGAGACAAAAGTGATTGTAAGACAGTAGCTGGCGAGGGCTGGTGAGGCTGACTTCATGGAGATAGGTATAAGGACAGCCCATGTAGAGAAAACCACTGGACCCATTCTCTGTAAAACATGAACCAATGAAAATATTTTATTAATTGTTAATGAATGAGGAGGTGCCAAAGTCTGAAATGATAGGATTGTGTACCATAAAACCATGTATCTTAGATCTGCACCTGTCAGCCACCTTCAATCTTCTGATTTCAATCAGTTCTTAAGAACACAATGATGCAAGCAATTTTTCTATGAAAATTACGGTAAAGTCTATTCCTCCCCAGGGAGAAATGTGCGACTAATTTGGTGATTAAAGCCCCTTAATATGCTTCCATTCATGAGGAGCATTTGATTATACCCTATTTGGATCTTGAGAAGAAGATTTTTGAAATTTAAGTCAATTTGACCCATCAAGCCATCATCCTCCACTAATAATTCCAACCAAGTTTGAAATATTTCCAAAGGAAATTAAACAAATTATTATCAAAAATCTAGTTTTCCTGTATAAACTATAGTAAAATTTACCCCATCCCCACAGGGATATGTGAGACATTGGGGCCATGAAATTCACAGTTTTGGTAAAGCACCTGAAGATGCTTCAAATCATAAAGAGTATTTGATTCTAAAATATCTAAGTCTTGAAAAGAAGATTTTTGAAATCTAAGTCAATTTGACCCCATTTAGCCCCGCCCCCCCCAGGTCCCTAGGAAGTGGGGACTGTATAGTTCACAATTTTGTTTTGCAAAATTTTATTGAAATTGGATCAAAAATATTTGAGAAGAAGTCAAAAGTGTTAAATTGTTCACGGACCCATGACACACAATGCACGTCGCCGGATGAAGGGTATTAGAATAGGTCACCATGAGACCTTGTCTCAGGTGACCTAATAAACAGTGGTACATAACTTCCTTAACAGAAGATGCCCAATAGGCCTGCATCGCTCACTTTGTATTCAATGTTCATCAAAAATAGATTGGTATTGATATCACAAATATATTGTTGACATGTACGCCTTTGCCATTTGAAGCTGGCACATCCGATCAATTTTAACTAATTTCCAAAACAAACAGCTTCTTACAGTCAACTCTAAACAGTGACAGTTATCAACTTGATTATAGGTAAATGTTTTATTCTTCATTTCATTTCTTGGGCTTTGACCTTAAAACGCTTCTCATCCAAATATCTATCTTCTTGGACTCCTGTGACCTTGAATATGAATAAAGGTTATTTCTTTTTGCAAAATTTGATTGACCTCATCCAAGGAACATTTTATCCAAATACAAAGCTTCTGCATCTTTTGGTTAGTCAGAAGAAGTCTTTTAAAAGTGATAACAAATTTGACCCTTGTGACTTTGAATATGAGTCAAGGTTTGCAAACATTGTCAGGCTTCATCCAAGGAACCTACTGACCAAATAACATGCTTCTTTTGGCCTTCGGATCTGAAAAGCACGCCATAATAAGCACTTTTTGTAAGGAAGTACTGTATGAAGTTTAAGGTTGATCAGAAAAGGGTATTGAAGTTATTGTGAAAAATCTAATTTTCCGTTTACAGTGACCTTGATCTTTGACCTTTGGACCTTAAAAACAGTCCAAAGCAAGCATCTTTGGTAAGGAAGAATTCTATGAAGTTTGACCTTGATTGGCCACCATTAGCAGGCAACACAAAAATTACTAAGGACAATAGATATTTGTACTTGTATATTATTGAGTAAATAATGTGATTCCAGTTACTCAAAACACAATTTGTATAATTACGATGTTTAAGCACCTAAACATCAAGTTTCATTTCAGTAATAATTACCATAACTTTAGTATGCAAATACAGTACCTACACCCATCTTTGTATCCCAACAACAAAAGATTCAAAAGAAAAACAATCCCGCCCTCCCTACGATCCATGAGCCATCACGGCAGGAACGCAGAGTGATCTCCCTTCCTCTTACCTTTATGGCTGCCGACGAGTGCGGAGGTGTCTGAGCTAAGTGCTTTTCTTACTCCTTCTCTTCGTACTGCCATTGTCGTTTGAGTATATTGTTACTCTATTAGTAGTCTATAAACCCATCTCCCAACTTATATTGTGAAATTAAGTATTGTCATTTGTTTATTTTGACCGTATTTCCGGCCGTTTTTTTTCCTCCACGTATTCGAGTGTGTGACTACTTGTCTCGTTGCTCGGATTTGCGTGAAGTTGGAATTTGTTTTCTTGCTGCTTTGTCGGCCGTGTTGTACGGCCGTTTTATTTATGCAGTGCAATCTTGCTGCGTACGGTAGGCTTTGTGCTCTCGTTCGTAGTTTTTTGATTGTTCGAGAACTTCCTTTCCGGCCGTGTTTTTCCTCCGCGTGTTCGAGTGCGTGACTACTTGTCTCGTCACTCGGATTTTCGTGAAGTTGAAATTGTTTTCTTGCTGCTTTGTCAGCCGTTTTGTACGACCGTTTTCTTTTTTTGCAGTACAATCTTGCTGCGTACGGTAGGTTTTATGATCTCGTTCGTAGTTTTTTGATTGTTAGAAAACTTTTTATCCTTGTTTTCATTGTTACAATTTTTTATTGTTTCGATGCTGGATAAAGGTGCCGGGTTTACGTCAGGGGTCAGCGCATGGATGTTCCTATTTCTATAGATAATGGGAACCCCATGATACCTGTCCCATTTGCCGACATTACAGCCAGACCTCACTATGTGAACTTTGTTTGCACATGGAGTCTGCTGCTTAGGCTCCCATGCCTTTCCAGCTAACTTTCCGCCGGAAGAGGGATTCGTCCTCTTCTTCCGGTAAGGGAAGTAAGCTTTTTAAGACCTCCCTCCTGAAGTTCTGAACCAGAGCGTTCCTGCTGGGGGTGCTCTCGTTCCACTGAGCTCCGCCCTTCAGCAGGGGGTGGCTCCCCCTGTCCAGGTGCGTCCTGGAGTAGGGGGGGGGCAGCCCGACCCTGACTCGGCGCAGTCAAGGGTCGAATTGGCCGGTAGCTCTCGATAGGCGGCGGTGTTACCGTCGGAAAGGGACTTCCGGTCGAGGTCTCTGATTCCTTCAGGGACCTCGGCACGCCAGGTGGCGTCGTTGGTGGGGGCCGCTTTGACTCCGGAACTGTGCCTTCGGGTATACGTTCAGGGGCCACAGACTTTTTGTCAGGATTGTCTGTGGCTACGGGGATTAGTGACACATGAGTTCACTAATCCTGGTGTCAGCGCGGGGTCTGTTTTCCCACCCTCACAGGCTTCTGGCTCTGGGACTTCCGTCCCAATCCAGATTTCCCAGTGCAGGGTTTCCCAGGGGGTTTTCCTCCAAGGGTTTGGGGCTTCAGGCCAGGAGTCCGGTTTCCGGTCTCCCTTTCCCCCGGGCTCAGGGAGTAGGGGTGCCTGCGGGCACTTATTCCTGGGTCGCCCAGGCCAACCTGCGGATGGTTTTGGGTACCAACAGTTACTCAGCAGTTACGGGCTTAGCCCGTACATGTCTGGGTTTCCACCTGGTGGGAGTGGCGGTTCATCCTGGTCCTTTGGACAGGATGTCCAGCCCCAGACTCAGGCAGGCCATCTTGGCCAGTTCTGGGGTCACTCCCGGCCCGCTGGACCGTTCCCATTCCCTCAGGGGTTTGGGTTTTTACCCCATGGGTCTTCACTCGTGGAACCCATAGGGGTTGGTCTCTCCTCTAGGAGATGTTATAGCAGTGCGGAATCCCCCCAATGTTCTGCTACTTCGGGGGCCTTGTTGGCCGGTCCTATAAAGGTTTGCCAGACCTTAAGGACTTCCGCCTCCAGTGCGGACCCGTCGGTCTCCTGTTCCCAGGGGTTGGCTTCGGGTCTCCGACCCAAGCCTACAGCTACAGCTGTTGGTCGCGCTGCGTCCAAATGCCATAAAGAGGAGTTCCCCTCTGCGGAGATGGCTCCTCTGGCGGCCCCTGTTCCTCCCAAGGGGACTTCGGTCTCTATTGAGGAGGAGATGGACATCGAGGGTGCGGGCTCGGCAGAGGAAGACGATGTCATTCATCTTTCTCCTGGGCCAAGAGGGTTCACAAGGGGAAGATGGCCCTGAGACTGCTGAAGCCGAGGCTCAGCATGTGCTTTCTGGGATGCGGGTCCTCCGGGCCAACATCTCCCGGATTCTCAGGGCGGAGGTTTGCCCACCGCCTCAGCATCGTCGGCGCCTGAATCCACCATCCTTCTGGGTTCCCTGGTGGCTCCTCGGGTTTCCGTTCGCTCAGATCGGTCTCTGCCAGAAGGCAATATCATGTCTTCGGTTCTGGCCACGGCCCGGGCTCCGGTTTTAGAGAAGGACTCCTTCTCTACCCGTGCTCCCGGGTTTGTCGGTCTGCAGCTCAGTGTTGGTGAATTGTCGGAGGCTTCAGCTTCCGACTATGCCACACATGATGGGCAGCTGGCCTCTCAACCAGCACAGCTGGAGTTGAGACAGCTGGCTGCCTGGCCCGGCAAATCAGTGGACCAGGTGGTGCTCGATCCCAAAGAGCACCACAGGATGGAGAGAATGTTGCACCTCTCCATCCAAGTTCTGTCATACATAGACTTCCTGACAGTTTGTCTATACAGGGTATCCGATTTGCCTGAGTGTCGGTTATCCGAGACAGAACAGCCGACATACAGGACACGGCAGCCTTGCAGGTTCTCTGCTCGTCAATGCCGTGTTGGCTAGGCAGTTTTCAGTTCTGAAATTCCGCCCAGTCCAGTAACCCTACCGTTTCCGCTTGTTGAATGCCCCCTTCTAGGGCTCTACCCTGTTCAGGGGAGCTCTTCCTTGGGTTCAGAAGGATATGAAGGAGGACTCGGTCGCCTCAGCACTTCTGGTGAAGAGGTTTCAGGCTGAGAAGGCCAGTGCCTCGCAGGGGTCAGTGCCTCCTAAGAAGAAGGCGAAGTCTTCGGCTGCTCAGTTTTCTGCACAGCCCAAGTCCCAACCTCACTTCAACGGCAACAAGGGGAAGGGTAGGAAGGGTAAGAAACCTCCTGGGGGCAAGAAGAAGGGTTCCTGACTATTTCTGCTTCTTGGCCGCGAAAGGCGAAGGGTATGGCCGGGTGGACGGTGGTTCTCCTTTCCCGGGCTCATGTCCTTCTCCTGCAGGCTCAGGCTCCGGGTGGGCAGATGATTCTCTGGTCTGGCAGGGGCTCGATCTGCCCCATCCGGAACTTCCTGTGGGCGGACGTCTCTCTGCTTTCCTTTCCTAGTGGCAGGATATTACAGAGGACGCTTGGGCTTTTGTCGGTGGTCAGGGAGGGTCTAGGTATTCCCCTTCTTCAGGATTCGTCCCTCGCCTCCTGGCCGTTTTTGTTTCTTTCCTCCTCCCGGGGATTCAGAAAGGGCACGGGTGCTCCAGGAGGAAGTAGGGACCATGCTGCCAAGGCAGAGATGCCCTTGGGGCTCACGACAGCTCCTTTGGTGTTCACCAAGTTGCTGCTGGTGTTTCCTTCACTCCTGCAGAATAGACGTCCACATCTATTTCGACGACTCCCTCATGCCTCTTTTGGTGTGGGAATCGTTAGTGAAGGACACTCGTCTGGTCCTGAAACTCTTGCTCAGAGTCGGCTTCATTCCTTCCAGATAGAAGTCAGAGGTTCCTTCATATTAGGACTTCTTCTTCCTGGGGAACCATTTTGACATGGTTCGGGGCTTAGCCCTTCCACCTCTGGAGAAGTTTGAGAAGGTCAGGGCTCTGGCTCTGACTTTCATCACTTGGTCGCTTGTCCAGGTACATTGGTTCCTCAGTTTTCTGGGGTATCTCAACTCCTTGGCATATGTGGTCCCCCTAGGGAGGATTCACATCGGACCTCTCCAGATGTTCCTCCTGTCTGACTGGGTTCCGTCATCCAGGAGGCCTGGATCCCGCTTACCCAGTCGGTCAGGGAGTTCTCTTGCTGGTGGACCATTCAGGAGAACGTTTTCCACGGGGTACCTCTGACCAAGCCTATCCCCTCTATGATCCTGTTCATGGACGGGTTCATGACAGGAATGTGAGCTTACCTCGATGGCCAATGCCGCTTGGGGGAGTGGTCTGGCGAACAACTCTCGGAGCACATCAGTGTACTCGAGATGAGACTGTTCATTTGGCTCTGCAGTCCTTTAGGGGTATCCTGCAGTCCAAAGTGTGGCTACCGACAACAGTTGTCGCGTATCTGGAGAGACAGGGGCCATCAGGTCTCATGTCCTGTGTGCCCTCTCCATCCACATCCTTCTTCTCTGCCAGGACATGCAGTTGACCATAGCGGTCAAGCATCTTTCTGGCAGGCTGAGTGTGTTGTTGGCCACTCTCCAGGCGCCACCAGCCGGTGTTGACGGAATGGCAGCTGTGTCCCTTGATTTTCAAGGGGAATTGTCAGGCATGGGACAGACCTATTATAGACCTGTTTGCCACTTCCCTGAACAACCAGCTGCTAACCTTCGTCTCCCCGGTCCCAGACCGTAAGGCGTGGGCTGTGGACGCCCTTTCTCTGGAATAGGAAGGGACGTATGCATATGCATTCCCTCCCTTCAACCTGGTGGGCAGGGTTCTACAGAATTTTCTGGGAGCATCACTGCTCCTTACTTCTGAGAGCCCCTCTGTGGCCGAGGCAAGCTTGGTTTCAGGAGCTCTTGTCGTTTCTGGTGGAGGAGCCCTTGGCTCTCCCCACCAGACCGAATCTCCTTCGCCAGCCTTGACCCAGAACGACACACTCTTGACCAGAGATCCTCCACCTTCACGCGTTGAGGCTATCTCTGGAAGCCACGCCAAGGCAGGCTTTTCTCAAGAGGTGTCAGATTGCATTGAGCAATCAATCAGGGCTTCCTCTTCTGCCCTCTACCAGTCACGTTGGATGATCTTCTGTGATTGGTGTGTCGGCAAGGAAGCTTATTCATTCGAAGCCTCTGCATTTGATTGCGGACTTCCTAATCTCTCTGTTTAGGTACCGCTATCTGCCACCTGGCACTATTGCTGGCTATCGTACAGCTATTGCCAGAGTTCTTGCTTGTTATGGCAGGAAGGAGATCGGTTTGTCCTCCTCTCTTTCTGCCCTAATCAGAGGCTTTGCTATGAATAGAGTTGTTTTTAGCGAAGAATCAGGTTCCGGGGTTCTCGCACGATCCCATCAGGATCCTGGCTGTGACTAGCTCGGAGGAGCGAGATAGGTTGCTTTGTCCTTGTCGGGCTCTTAGGTTTTATCTTGATAAAACCAGGGGGTGGTGCGCGGCTCTCGATTCCGTCTGTTTTGCCCATCAAAAAGGGACAACGAAATATCTCCTCCCAGTCGGTTTCCAGGTGGGTTTGCCAGGTGATTTAGTATGCTTACGAGCATT
>NW_026782854.1:0-73705 GCF_031769215.1 Ylistrum balloti
GTCCTCCGGGCCAACATTTCCCGGATTCTCAGGGGGCGGAGGTTTGCCCACCACCTCAGCATCGTCGGCGCCTGAATCCACCATCCTTCTGGATTCCCTGGTGGCTCCTCGGGCTTCCGTTTGCTCAGATCGGTCTCTGCCAGAAGGCAATATCATGTCTTCGGTTCTGGCCACGGCCGGGCTCCAGTTTTAGAGAAGGACTCCTTCTCTACCCGCGCTCCCGGGTTTGTCAGTCTGCAGCTCAGTGTTGGTGAATTGTCGGAGGCTTCAGCTTCCGACTATGCCACACATGATGGGCAGCTGGCCTCTCAACCAGCACAGCTGGAGTTGAGACAGCTGGCTGCCTGGCCCGGCAAATCAGTGGACCAGGTGGTGTTCGATCCCAAAGAGCACCACAGGATGGATAGAATGTTGCACCTCTCCATCCAAGTCCTGTCATACATAGACTTCCTGACAGTTTGTCTATACAGGGTATCCGATTTGCCTGAGTGTCGGTTATCCGAGACAGAACAGCCGACATACAGGACACGGCAGCCTTGCAGGTTTCTCTGCTCGTCAATGCCGTGTTGGCTAGGTAGTTTTCAGTTCTGAAATTCCGCCCAGTCCAGTAACCCTACCGTTTCCGCTTGTTGAATGCCCCCTTCTAGGGCTCTACCCTGTTCAGGGGAGCTCTTCCTTGGGTTCAGAAGGATATGAAGGAGGACTCGGTCGCCTCAGCACTTCTGATGAAGAGGTTTCAGGCTGAGAAGGCCAGTGCCTCGCAGGGGTCAGTGCCTCCTATGAAGAAGGCCAAGTCTTCGGCTGCTCAGTTTTCTGCACAGCCCAAGTCCCACCCTCACTTCAACGGCAACAAGGGGAAGGGTAGGATGGGTAAGAAACCTCCTGGGGGCAAGAAGAAGGGTTCCTGACTATTTCTGCTTCTTGGCCGCGAAAGGCGAAGGGTATGGCCGGGTGGACGGTGGTTCTCCTGTCCCAGGCTCATGTCCTTCTCCCGCAGGCTCAGGCTCCGGGTGGGGAGACGATTCGCTGGTCTGGCAGGGGCTCGATCTGCCCCATCCGGAACTCCCTGTGGGCGGACGTCTCTCTGCTTTCCTTTTCCAGTGGCAGGATATTACAGATGACGCTTGGGCTTTTGTCGGTGGTCAGGGAGGGTCTAGGTATTCCCCTTCTTCAGGATTCGTCCCTCGCCTCCCGGCCGTTTTTGTTTCTTTCCTCCTCCCGGGGATTCGGAAAGGGCACGGGTGCTCCAGGAGGAAGTAGGGACCATGCTGCCAAGGCAGCGATGCCCTTGGGGCTCACGACAGCTCCTTTGGTGTTCACCAAGTTGCTGCTGGTGGTTTCCTTCACTCACGCAGAATAGACGTCCACATCTATTTCGACGACTCCCTCATGCCTCTTTTGGTGTGGGAATCGTTAGTGAAGGACACTCGTCTGGTCCTGAAACTCTTGCTCAGAGTCGGCTTCATTCCTTCCAGAGAGAAGTAAGAGGTTCCTTCATCTTAGGACTTCGTCTTCCTGGGGAATCATTTTGACATGGTTCAGGGCTTAGCCCTTCCGCCTCTGGAGAAGTTCGAGAAGGTCAGGGCTCTGGCTCTGACTTTCATCGCTTGGTCGCTTGTCCAGGTATATTGGTTCCTCAGTTTTCTGGGGTATCTCAACTCCTTGTCAGATGTGGTCCCCCTAGGAAGGATTCACATCGGACCTCTCCAGATGTTCCTCCTGTCTGACTGGGTTCCGTCATCCAGGAGGCCTGGATCCCGCTTACCCAGTCGGTCAGGGAGTTCCCTTGCTGGTGGACCATTCAGGAGAACGTTTTCCACGGGGTACCTCTGACCAAGCCTATCCCCTCTATGATCCTGTTCATGGACGCGTTCATGACAGGAATGGGAGCTTACCTCGATGGCCAATGCCGCTCGGGGGAGTGGTCTGGCGAACAGCTCTCGGAGCACATCAGTGTACTCGAGATGAGACTGTTCATTTGGCTCTGCAGTCCTTTAGGGGTATCCTGCAGTCCAAAGTGTGGCTACCGACAACAGTTGTCGCGTATCTGGAGAGACAGGGGCCACCAGGTCTCATGTCCTGTGTGCCCTCTCCATCCACATCCTTCTTCTTTGCCAGGACATGCAGTTGACCATAGCGGTCAAGTATCTTTCTGGCAGGCTGAGTGTGTTGGTGGACACTCTCCAGGCGCCACAAGCTGGTGTTGACGGAATGGCAGCTGTGTCCCTTGATTTTCAAGGGGAATTGTCAGGCGTGGGACAGACCTATTATAGACCTGTTTGCCACTTCCCTGAACAACCAGCTGCTAACCTTCGTTTCCCCGGTCCCAGACCGTAAGGCGTGGGCTGTGGACGCCCTTTCTCTGGAATAGGAAGGGACGTATGCATATGCATTCCCTCCCTTCAACCTGGTGGGCAGGGTGCTACAGAAGTTCTGGGAGCATCACTGCTCCTTACTTCTGAGAGCCCCTCTGTGGCCGAGGCAAGCTTGGTTTCAGGAGCTCTTGTCGTTTCTGGTGGAGGAGCCCTTGGCTCTCTCCACCAGACCGAATCTCCTTTGCCAGCCTTGGCCCAGAACGACACACTCTTGACCAGAGATCCTCCACCTTCACGCGTTGAGGCTATCTCTGGAAGCCACGCCAAGGCAGGCTTTTCTCAAGAGGTGTCAGATTGCATTGAGCAATCAATCAGGGCTTCCTCTTCTGCCGTCTACCAGTCACGTTGGATGATCTTCTGTGATTGGTGTGTCGGCAAGGAAGCTTATTCATTCGAAGCCTCTGCATTTGATTGCGGACTTTCTAATCTCTCTGTTTAGGTACCGCTATCTGGCACCTGGCACTATTGCTGGCTATCGTACAGCTATTGCCAGATTTCTTCCTTGTTATGGCAGGAAGGAGATAGGTTAGTCCTCCTCTCTTTCTGCCCTAATCAGAGGCTTTGCTCTGGATAGAGTTGTTTTTAGCGAAGAATCAGGTTCCGGGATTCTCGCACGATCCCATCAGGATCCTGGCTGTGACTAGCTCGGAGGAGCGAGATAGGTTGCTTTGTCCTTGTCGGGCTCTTAGGTTTTATCTTGATAAAACCAGGGGGCGGGGCTCTCGATCCCGTCTGTTTTGCCCATCAAGCAGGGACAACGAGATATCTCCTCCCAGTCGGTTTCCAGGTGGGTTTGCCAGGTGATTTAGTATGCTTACGAGCATTTAGATGATCTGGCTCGGGCGAGAGCGAAAGCGCGGTCTCACGAGGTCAGGGCCCTTGCTTCATCCTGGGCCCTTCTCTCAATGGGTCCTCCTTTCAGGAGGTCATGTCTGCAGCATTCTGGCAGGGCAGGGATACCTTCACAGAATTTTATCTGCGATCCCTAGCTTCCCACTCAGAAGGCCTGTATTCATTGGGACCTTTGATGGTGGCATAGTCAGTGGCTGGGCCTCCTCGTTAGCCCCGGGCCATGTCTTTCCGTACGGCGGCATGTGGGTACACCTGCTCTTTCACAGAGAGGTCCCTGAAGGGGCTGCCTGGCTGCCGGTGGCTAAAGTTATGGTAATTATGAGGTTTTTTGATGTAAAACCAATTTTCATGAAGTAATACTTACCATAACTTTATGGAGTCCCACCCTATCCTCCCCTCTTTCTTATCTGCCTGGCTGCCCCTCTGTGGGGTACGCCATAAAGGTTATTAGAGGAAGGGAGATCACTCTGCGTTCCTGCCGTGATGGCTCATGGATCGTATGGAGGGCGGGACTGTTTTTCTTTTGAATCTTTTGTTGTTGGGATACAAAGATGGGTGTAGGTACTGTATTTGCATACTAAAGTTATGGTAAGTATTACATCATGAAAATAGGTTTTACATTAAAAAACCTCAAATTGAAAGGGACGTTTACGTGGAAAAGGTAGGCGAGCTTTTCTGGTTGACTGAACACACTCACACAGGACAGTATGACAGGCTAAAGTATTCACCAAAAATAGGACAAAAAGAAAGTACTGTACACATTGTAATATCCTTATTAACTCACAAATTTTATTTTTACAAAATGTATAATGGTTATCACAAGGGACTGTTATCAATAATATACACTTATGTCTTTTCTCATACACATTTTGTGACTCATATGCTTCGAAAACAAGGATACAAAGCAGTGCGTGCCACACGTGTGCATTACAGAGAAGGATACACTCTGTTACTGTGCAAATGGTCAGACTTGGACGCATATCACTTCGTGCAAGTGAGTTTTAAGTGGGCACGAACATCGTATGGACGTTTCTTAACCAGTTAAGGATAAGATAAAATCTTGTTTCCGGACTTGAGTGTGGCTCTTCCTTCACCGAGACTAGTACACTCACCGATTATGTGTATTATGTTACTCAGAGCATGTTACCAACAGTAGTGCAGTAATATTCTGATCTGGGGTTTATCTGTGGGGAACATTCACACAGATATTGAGCCTCATCCGCCGAGATATTGGAGTACAATTACCGATATATCGGGCACGATATATTGGGGAACATTCACACAGATATTATTGGGGAACATTCACACAGATAGTACACTCACCGATATATTGGGGAACATTCACACAGATATTGAAGTGGGGAACATTCACTCACACGACCGATATATTGGGGAACATTCACACAGATATTGGGGTACACTCACCGATATATTGGGAACATTCACACAGATATTGGGTACACCCACCGATATATTCACACAGATATTGAGGTACACAGATATATTGGGGAACATTCACACCACTATATATTGAGGAACATTCACACCGATATATTGGGGAACATTCACACAGATATTGAGGTACACTCACCGATATATTGGGGAACATTCAACATTACACACGATATATTGGGGAACATATATTGACATTCACAGATATTGGGTACATATATTGGGGAACATTCACACAGATATTGGAGTACACTCACCGATATATTGGGGATATAACATTCACACAATATATTGAGGTACACTCACCGATATATTGGGGATATATTGAAGTACACCCACCGATATATTGGGGAACATTCACACAGATATTGAGGTACACTCACCGATATATTGGGGAACATTCACACAGATATTGAGGTACACTCAGATATTGCGATTCACATTCACACAGATATTGGGGAACATTCACACAGATATTTGGGTACACTCACCGATTTATATATTCACACAGATATTTGGGGATATAACCATTCACACAGATATTCGACTACACCCACCTATATATTGAGGAACATTCACACAGATATTCAGGTACACTCACCGATATATTGGGGAACATTCGCACAGATATTGGGGTACACCCATCGATAAATTGGGGACCATTCACACAGATATTCGGCTACACCCACCGATATATTGGGGAACATTCACACAGATATTGGGGTACACCCACCGATATATTAGGGCACAATCAGCCAGATATTGAGGTACACTCACCTATATATTGGGGAACATTTACACAGATATTGGAGTACACTCACCGATATATTGGGGAACATTCACACAGATATTGAGGTACACTCATCGATATATTGGGGAACATTCACACAGATATTGGAGTACACTCACCGTTATATTGTGGGATACACCGATATATTTCACACAGATATTGGGGTACACCCACCGATATATTTGGGAAAACTCACACTTATATTGGAGTACACTCGTCGATATATTGGGCACCACTCACACAGATATTTTGGTACACTCACCGATATATTTGGGACCACTCACACAGATATTGGGGTACACCCACCGATATATTGGGGACCATTCACACATATACTGGGGTTCACTCACCGTTATATTGGGGACCATTCACACAAATATTGGGTTGAGGTCAGGTGAAAGACTAGGCCAGTCAATGCGGTCGATAGCTTCTGCTTGAAGTACTCATTCACAAGCCTAGCTTTATGTGGTCCTGCATCGTCGTCTATCAGTACAAATCCAGGACCAACAGCAGCCGGAAAGAGTCTTACAATTGGATGAAGGATTTCAACCTTCACTGTAAATCTGTGAGTCTACAAAGTCAGTCCGACCATCAAGACTAAACCATAGACAAAGCATTGCCAAGCCCCCACCAAAACGGTCATTCATGCTCAGTGATACAGCAGTCAACATACTTCTCACCCACCTCATGCCAAACACGCTTCCTGCCATTATGAAAATGTACAAAATCTGGACTCATCCATAAAAAAATTGACCACTGACGTAGACGCCAATTCACATGGTCAGCTACCAAGCGCTGCCGAGCAATACGGTAACGTCTTGTGAGTCGAGGCTTATAGCGGGTCTGTGAGCGCGTAATCCACGATTTGTTCTTCCGGTTGCTTGACGGAAGCCAACCTAGTAGAACCGGTTTCGCCTTGTAAGAGTGCTTAAATAATGATCCTGGCGGACTCTCGTACACGTGGTCTACCCGATCGAGGTCTCGCTGTGACGTTTCCGGTCATCTGGAGTCGATTACATAATCGAGAAATGACTCTCTGTGACACAATGCAGCTGTCATGTGATATTTCGTGTTAACAAGTGTTCAGTCAGGATACAAAATGACAATATTCAGAAGAAACACAAAACTTGTTGATTGATTTACCGTAAAGTCCATAAAAAACAGCCATTCAATAAAACCACAATTGACAGTTTGATTTTAATCCTGTGTTACATGGTATTTTGCAAAACGTTTACAGTATATTGCACAGAGGTTGCCGAAAAGTTATTGTACATACATTGTTGATTAAACAGTGATCAAGAAGTATCAAGCTTAATTTATTTTAATGGCACAAGTAATCACATACATGTATATTTATGGGGAACGGGAACGGGAACGAAATATAACGGGAAAACGGCAGTTTGTGTGATAAAAAAAATATTAGCAGACATATGAAAAATGAAAGCAGCATGAAAAAGTACATTAAGATTTGCAAAGGATTTCTTTGTGGAAGATTGTATACTGTGGATTCAATTAAATTGATTACTTGTACAATTAATTCAAGGGTATTCTATATTCGTTTAAAATGTATGTCTGTTTGCGGCAATTAAAATGATTACATAATTTCAGCACTGTTCAGCAACTGCACATGTACCAAAATATCAGATATATAGAAACATGGAGTAACCATTTATCCCATAGTTAGGTTTTACAAATTCATTTTTCGATAGTTAGCCGTTAGATATATGGATAGATCACAATTTACTCAGTGTAACGCCTTGCAGGATTTCATTTTTTTTCCCTACATTTTTCATCAACACCATTCAAAGTTTCTGTTTTATTTCTTTTAGAATAGCTTCATTTGTCTGATTAAGAAGTTGATTTCCTTGTGTTTCAGATTTTATTCTGTGGCTTATAATCATATGGAGGGGCATTAATTTCAGTCAATATTTAATTTCAATGGACTCCTCGATTTCTATACTTAATTGAACTCCAACATCACTGACAAGTCCTAGGAGGACGAAACGACTGTATGACGTACAATTTTGTTTAATTTCACCCTCAAACTTATAGATGAATGGTAAGTTATCATTACATTTTTTGAAATATATATTAAAGTATACCTTTCATTTGTAAACATTCAGTACAAGCCGTCACGCTATCACCTTTAAAGTGATTCTTAAAATATTAACATGTCTGTAAACAAAACAAAATCGGCCAAGAAGATGTAAACAGAGCTGTATGTACTGATAACTATAAGATGAGGAGTAAGAGTGACAACACGCCATGCCGGACATGCTGGATGGGTTAATAAAAGCACTTACGTCTTGCTTAAACGAGAGAAAATTTAACAGCAAGCTATTTCTACATTACACGTAAATGGATGGCAATATAACCAATTTACTTGTTTTATTGTTTTAATCCTTTCTTAATCATCCTGTTTTCAAAGATACAAACATACATAACTTTTTGTACTTCAAGATGACTTCCCTATGAAAAACAAAATGTGTATAACATCAAGGTCTAAACGACTATTTATATTCAACACACATGCATACACAACATTACACATCTCAAACATTGTATTAAAAAGTTAGCAGATTTCAACACAGTGTAAGTTATGTAATGTTATTGGATTGTGCTTCGGTACAAGCAACACCATGGTTTGTTTACATATCTACATACATTGTAGATATTCAACATAACTTATCGCGAAACGAAGCTCTCAGAAACAATTTGCCATGTATACTCACACAGAGAGAGTCCAGGCTGTCCAAGGGTCAGAACGAGGCTGATTAGGACGATTGTCCCACCCTCCATCAGGTAAGTGACCAGGCACGGATTAAAAGACCTGAACTGTGGAAAGTGATAAAATATATCTTTATACAGCCAGTGAAACGGGAGCGTCTACCTCAACCAGGAAGTAATGTGTCACACTTGTAATTTCATATGTGACGTGCCATGTTGTTGCATTGTCCAAATGTAGCTGTATACAATTTGTCCACATCCTCCTAATCCTTATTAGCACACACCAGCCGGATGAGAACTCAGCAACGTCACATTTACTGAAGGTTGATAAAATTAAATTGATAACGCTAAAAACACAGACATCATTAAATAAAAAATCATGTAAATATTTACCAATAGTCTTCACCTTTATTACTGAATGTAAACATAACCCTTGCTGGAGACGTCCTAAACATACATACATACATTTCCGTCTCTCGAAAATCTTCTTAGTAATTATTTCTTCTCTTTGTCCTCGACATAAATCTCTACTTGTATCCGTTTCTCTTATGCTTAGGAAGTTTATGATGTTATAAGGTCTAAAGAGATATCTCAATTAATTCGCTTTGTCATTCTTATTTTATTTGGTGTCGAATTGCAATCTTTTCTCTAAATATTTTACAGAAAGCTGATATCTATTGTTAAAGATACGTCACGATACTACATCTTTTGACTGCCATGGATCTGTGCTGCTATAAAAAGATAAATTCATGAAAAACGTTGCGTCACTAATACAAGGAAATAACTCCCTAGAAACTCGCTATAAAAAGAAATACCTGATGTACATGTGAGATGAAAAAACAATGCATCCCTAGAAACACATAGCAGATATTATCGTTAATTTTATATGTTTTATTCTTTTCTTAAATCAGTGTGATACAAGGGCCTTAAATTTATTCTATTAATGATAAATATGGTTTTGACGGTAAAGAGAATTTCATTTTTGGATATGTAACTGAAGACAAAATAAAATTTTTAGTAAATACTTAGACTAGCTTTTGGCATGTGTCTATATATGTAAATTATGTTTGCTAATGACACAGATACAGATTTTAATATAAAAATGAGCTGACGATATCAACGATAAGCTATTTCATATTTGTTCATTAAGCAGCTACAACATTAGGTAAGAACACAATCAAGTATAACTGCGTTCTTTGGTAGTGGATTCATTTCAATCTATATAGATAGACGCTTTGAATGTTAAAGATATGGACTGTCACGAACATGTGGTTATAACCCTTTCAGGGCATTGTACTTGGACTAGACATGAGTGACATCAATAGATAGATAGATAGATTTATATTCATAACTTATAAAGAAATTAAATCGTTACGTTGGTTCGTTCAAGTTACGGGAATCTTAATTACATATATCATGGAGAATGCTGTTTGTGCAAACTAACTGATCCGAATAATAAATGTAAGAATTCAAGATGGCATTTTTTTTAAGTCTCTTACTTTTCTTTTTTTTTTTTTTTTTTTTTGAAATTTCTGTTTACTTATAAATATATATACACTTTCAGTTAAGCGTCCAGAGTGTGCGATATTTGAATTCAAGTGGATTATATATGTTCTTTAAGGGAATATACTGATATTCAAGTATTGAGGTAACGGCACAGAAACAATGGGTTAAATGTAGCAAGCAAAACACTGACTGGAGCCAGAAAATAATTTTAAGTCACGAAATATATTTCAATCCAGACTCCGCTGGAAATATAATGCTATTCTAACTGAGATCAAAAGTAGCAGAAAATAAGGCCGTCGTGACATAAAATTTATACATTGGTTTAGTTCCCTCATGACATGAAGTCTACTCAACATGAATTGTTGGTACTATAGTAATCGAAGTAAGAAAACTTTCCACCAAAGGAGTCCTAAGGACAAGAAGAAGGACAACACTTTCCCTTCAATATTCACTGTATGACATTACAAATAAGATGGGAAAGGGAAAACTTCAGAGTGGATCTTTTGATATGGCTTCGCATTGCTTCAGCAAACATGACATTAAAACACTAGAACATGACCATTATCATAGTCAAAGACAGGACACTACCTTATGGCAGAGTGACAGTTTTCGGAACATACTTCTGTTTTTAATAATAAAAAAAATGAACTGTGATTACAACACTTTTTTCGCAGATGATCTGTCATGGAGCATAACTACATTTATTATAGTTTTCACATGAACAAATTGTAAGTTGTTGAGAAACCAATTCATCGCGTCATCATCAATGTCCAATTGAATGCGTGTGCCAGGTGTCTTTTTTCACACTCTTGAAGGAGAGATAGGTAGATCTCAACCTAAGGGAAAAGATGATGAAGCTAGCAAACAAGGTAGACTTGACGAGTGTTTGCAACATAAACATTTTTTCCGAGGGTAGATATCACCCTGTCTCACCAACATGGGGATAAAGGATTATTTTCTCTTACCCTGCTGGCTTTATCAGATACTCACTTATAGTTTTGTTGTCTCATTGCTTCGTATTAGTGATATGATTTGATTATTGACGTGATGTCAGTGAATTGTTCCTGTGATTCCATCCCATTGTTCTGACAGGGGAATCACCCATCTCTATCTCAGGGCGAGACTGATAAAATCTGTTACCTGTAACTGAGCGAGATCAGGGTATCTCAGTCGAGAGCTAAGATCTGTTTTTGACTATGATAATCACCAAAATGATCATATTCTGGCGTTTTATTATCCTGTAACGTAATCCCATCCGAGGCGGTAGCCGAGGTTAGGATGTTACGGGATCTTAGCCCTGTAACTTAGCGAAATAGGGGTATCTCAGTCGAGGGCGAAGATCCTGTCACATAATCCCAACCGAGTCGTTAGCCGAGGTTAGGATGTTACAGGATATTAGCCCTATACTGATAAACCCCTGTAATATATGTAATAGGTTTTTTCTCGCACTTACTACTCTGAAATTATTCAATACTTACATCGGATAAGGCTGTCTGAGGTGCGAGAAATGGAAATCTCACACTGGTAAAAGGTGTGGATTTACCTGACCAGGGTAAGAGACAAGGACATCTCACACCGGTTAAAAAGTGAGGATTTTGCTGTCCAGGGTAAGAGAAAGAGCTATCCAGCAGCCACAGCATCACCATGTCAAGCAGATGAGAAAAACATATACACTTCAGTTGTTTAAGTTTTTATCAACATCGTGAAAGACAAGTGCAGTTGTATTTCTCTGGAAGAAAATAAAGAATTAAGATATCCTGAATTATGTCCTGCTGATGATCATTTACTACAACAGTCTTCATTTTGTTTCTCTAAGAAATACACGAATCAATTTATCCTATTTGTCACTTCATCGTTTTGAAAAATGCACTGAAAAAAGAAAATAATTTAGTTGACATTTATCGGACATACGCTTTACTACTATGTATATGCTACTTCTGCACGAATGCAAGCAAGTCATATTTATGGATTGAAAAATAGAAGAATGAATTAAATATTATTTTCTATTCCATTTTAAGGAAACATATGGCATATGGTATAGAAATTTTAGAAACCTACAGAAATATGAAATAAATATTCCCTTTTCTTTACAGCCAATCGATGATGAATCTGTGCCATTGTGCTCATTCTGGAACTTTTCCGAAGGGTGAGCTAGTCTTCTTATCATCTTAGTATTTTTAAATTTAATTAATTTCAAATACTTTCGATTAAAAAGCACAATTATACTGTCTGTCGATAAATGTGACTTGATTTTCATCCATATTACAGTGAATCGGGAAGCTGGTCCCAGAGCGGATGTGATGTATCAAATAGGACTCCCTATCGTGTCACGTGTCAGTGTAATCACCTAACAAGCTTTGCCATTCTACTGGACGTATCTGGAGTAGCAGTATGTGTCTTGTAACAAATGAAATGTTTGAAAAAATATGTTTAACTTTATAATCTACTTTATCAGACAATATCAAATTCTTCCGTACCATTACGCCATATCCGCTTTTCGACATCATGATTGATTTGGATTAAATCTCCACATAATCATTACAGGCGATATCAAATTATATTAATAAAACTGACAATGGGCTGCCATACATCACAGCATTATTAGATGCCTCTAAATGTACCGAGGTGACAAAGAAAATGCAAATGCAGTGATAAAATGTGCAAAAAAGACATTTCATGACACATAAGGTCAATTTCATATCTACGATATCTTGGCCATTCTTTCATATAAAATTGAAAGAATCAATTGCTGATATCGCAAAGCTTATCGATGTTGATCGTAACGCAATCTTCAGTGCACTTAAACTCAAAATGAATCATACATAATGCGCGGTCCACATAAACGATTCTCTCTATCAAGACAAACAGTGAATTTGATTGGTATGTTT
This sequence comes from Ylistrum balloti, assembly GCF_031769215.1. Classification (NCBI taxonomy): domain Eukaryota; kingdom Metazoa; phylum Mollusca; class Bivalvia; order Pectinida; family Pectinidae; genus Ylistrum; species Ylistrum balloti. The sequence continues at coordinate 12,591 of NW_026782854.1, forward strand.
TATGTAACTTGTTTTGAAATTGTTTAGAACATTTTTGAAGGATTTACATATTTTACAAAATTAAATTTTTCACCTACTGATACGTTTTCAATAAATGATTGTGTGAATTTATATTTACAGATGTCTAGTCACCATCACTCTATCCTGCGGTACATTACTTATGCTGGATGTATCATTTCTTTGATCAGCCTCTTCACAAGCTGGTTGACCTTCAACTGTCTCAGGTATACATAACGCAGGGCCTATAATTACTTCTCACTTGGTATACATAATACGGTCACCTGTCGATGGGTATACAGGGTGTATGACCTGTTGATAGACTGTTTTAGGAATACACAGGATTGCATAGTACACGGCTTGCTATATATGGAGTACGGGGTAACATTTTGTTTGTCCGCAAAAATCCTGATCTAAGGCCTGTTAACTACCTATATTTATTTGATATGCAGGATGTAAGGCCAATGGTTGTCTTCTCTAGAAATTCGTGGAGTGAGACGATTTTATTTGTGTACTGTGTAAGGTCCGTATTTCCACTGTATTCATAAATCTGGACCTACAATGCGTTTGACAGATATAACATTTCACACAGTGCGAGGTTTGAAATTCCAATTTAGCAACTTCATGTGGGCATACTGAATAGGATTCACATTCACCGCTTCATCGTTGTATAGATTTTGCTGTGTGTGAGTAACATACATTTCTTACAATAACACTAATATTTTAACACCTTATGTTTACCAGTCCACTACAGGGTGAAAGGAATTCCATCCATAAAAATCTTGTCTTTTCCCTGTTTGCTGCCGAACTTACTTTCATCGTTGGTATTGACCAGACAGATAAACAGGTAAGAGGGCTTTGTCGTTAACTTTAGCCCCGTAAAACAATACATTTGGTTCAGTATCATGTAAAACACGAATTTAACGGATTCGTTCAAAATAATTCATTACATCAATATTGCGTATTTTCCTCGCGTGTTATTTTGACTTCTGATCAAACGGCATATTTTCTTCCTCATAAGATAAAAATTTTGATTTAACATATTTTCTGAAGCAGTTGTCTCCTGTTTATCGTCTACAGGTGTCGTGTGCAGTTATCGCCCTTCTGTTGCATTTCTTTTTCCTGTCTGCTTTCACGTGGATGTTGATGGAGGCCGTACAGATCGTCATTATGTTGGTCCAAGTTTTCGATACAGCCAAGTCTAACCTGAAATACTTTTATCTGGCCGGATATGGTACGAAATATTACAGAGGAATGTAAGATAGAAACAACAATAATATCAGAAAAAACAACAAGAAGAAAAGTTTCAAAATTAAACAATTTTCAATCGATTTGAGAGAAAAACCATATATGATTTGTTTTATATATATATTTATATATATATTATGTTGTTTGTTTCTCTCTTCTACATAGGCATTCCTATAGTTATAGTGGCAACCACTGCCGGGATAGACTTCACAGCTTATGGCACACCACAATAGTAAGTATACGGATTATTACAAGGACAGAATTATAATACCAGGCATTTAATTTTATGGAATAATGATGAAGCTCAACTTAAAAGAGACATCGTCTTTGCACTTTGATATTTGTTTCAATTCTTTAAGGAATGGAAGTCAGTGTCACTCATTGATTGATTTGTTACATAATTTGCTTAATCAAAGACAGGTTGTTGTTGGTAGTGTTTACATAATTAGTGATATTTATCCCTTGCAGTTGCTGGTTGACAACGGACCGTTTTTTCATCTGGAGTTTTGCAGGACCTGTTGCTGCCGTCTTGCTGGTACATAATATCTCATTCGTAAACGATATGCGCATAAATGGTGTTATTATTGTTTCTATTTGTAACCCTTTCATTTTTATCATGTCACAGTTGGTTTGTCAAGGAGTTCAATTTTTTCACCGAAATATGACCTCTTGGGGTTTTCTTTCTGACATTGTTGTTGACGATCATTTTAAAGCAATATGATAACAACATTCTACACAAGAATGGACCAAAGACAGCTCTATGGTTACAGTTTTGATAAAAATTATTGTACCGATTAATTACTACAGGAAACACATTTAATGAAATTAATCAAATATTAAGTTAAAATAACTATGCTGCTATGAGGAAAGACAATTTTATAAGATTTTGTCATTTTGTTGTTCATTTCAGGTGAATGCTGGGATATTGACTTACGCAATGAGCACAGTGTGTCGCCATTCGGATTATGTATTTTCTAGAGAAAAGGCAAATGCCGGGAATTTTAAGTAAGACTTTATCTTTAATATTTAATTGTCTTTTTGTGGTTAATAAACATATAAAACTTGAAACGTTAAATCAGCTATTATTAAACACTCCCTCTGGATTGTATCTTGTTGTTTTGTTTCAGGGCCTGGATACAGGGTGCTTTCGCCTTAGAGGTTCTTCTCGGTCTTACCTGGGTGTTTGGCTATTTTTTCCTCAATGAAGAGACTGTCACAATGGCTTACATATTTACAGTATTAAACAGTCTTCAAGGCCTTTTCATCTTCATTTTCCATTGTCTACTCAATAAAAAGGTAAGGGGGAATATCTGAATCTGCAATTTTATTAAACATTTAAATGGAAATTGTATAATACAACCTTATATTTATTATGATTGATTGATTATACTGATGGGCATTGGTAAAATGGTTTAGTAAAACATACAATCGTCGTGATTTATGTATAGCAGGAATAAATAACCCCCGTAACAGTTAAACAACATAAAAACGTGTTTTTGTGCATCTCGCAAAGATATTCACATGTGGAAAGTTCTGAAGTACTACAACGAGTATTTTATATATTTCTATTGTATAATTTTATGTCGATACAATTGGATACATAACTCAGGAATGTATTTATGTATTACAGGTTCGAAATGAATATAAAAAGTTAGTTCATATCAGTAAGAAGGCCCCTGTTCTCTCGTCGACGAAGTCAGCATCTTTGCGCAAGAACGATGGATCATATGCCCTTTAATTGCATCCATACGGCTTCACGTCTTCTGCTCAACCTTTTCATTGACGACCAGTAATATTCCTTTGTCTTCATAAGAGTATCCGTATCCTGAAAATGGATCACGAATTAAGTCTATATACAGACAGAAACAACAGCTTTTGATGTATCGAAGTCTATCAACGAACTGAAATGTTCAAACGAAACAAATCAGAAATACATTGTATATTGTGCTTTTTAAGCGATTTTGTGTACATTCATTTCAGCGTGGTGGCAACGGGTGTTATCTTTGTTGTTTTTAAAACGGATATCTGTGCACAGTTATTTTAAAGTAAAGTTTCAGCGTAACTTTGTTCATAAATTGTTTCTACCTGGTTGTATTCCATAGCAAGACATCATGGAAACAATGACATACGTTACATAGGAAATTATTTCTTTATACTCCTCTGCAATTGTAGTCGTTGTTATATTGATATGACTTTGTATGTATTGAGATTATTGCTAGTTTCTATTGTTTGAAGTGTCAGAGAAATGCATGATCATATTGATTAACCTTCGCATAAGGTACTAGTTTAACTAATAATTGAATTAACACAACCTTATTAATTCTGATAATCCCAAATTCTCAACATTCGTCTATGAAAGCAATGGTTTACATTTCTTAATTCGTCTCACATCTAACATGTAGAAAATATGTGCTTGCTTTGCGGTATTAACCTATGAAGACCATCACGTGCCTTTAATTGGCCACGATAGTGCTCGGTTTGCACCCCACTCTTCCTAAAAACACCTTACAGTATATCATCTTTCAACTGACCAGACAATTTGAGCTACTTCGTATGAAGACAAATGCTTCCATGGCTCTAGTTTTTTTGAGGTGAGGATGATATCCTTGGAAATCCATCAGTATTTTTGTTCTTGTTTTTTTTAGTTTTGTCACTTAGTGTACCTCTTCATTTCACGTTTGTGTCATATTGTGTCATATTATGCCCTGGCATTTCAACAAATACTTAATTCAACACTAAAGCACTCTTGCGACTTTCTTAAGAACGTTTTTCGCCATATTGATGTAATGTTTTGGACACCCAAGCCTTATGACGTACATGTATAGCGATTAATCGTATTAGTTTTAAAAGTCAGAGCTATAAATTTTATATTTTCATAGTACTTCTATATCATACTTAAATGTAAAATAAGCTTGGAAAATGTACGTGTGCAAGCTATTCCGCATAATTTGTATGTATTTCTATGTAGTTTACTTTGTTTTCAAGTGCCAGTATGCTACCATTAGTGTTCGCCATTATATCATATGCTTTGTATTGTAGGTAGAAGTTTGAAAACTTTGTATGCATATTAATGTGATATGTCAGTATTTTATGTTATTGTGATAACAAGGCCAAGTTATGTGTTCAATAACCTTATCATATTTTATTGTTATCTAAGGATTCAAAGATTTTCTCATTTATTTTCGACGTTAAATACCCAGATGTAAAATTTAATCTTGAGCACAGAAAGAATGCAGATTTTGGACAAAGATAGTGGTGAACCATTCTGATTTGCTTAATACGGTTCCATTTGTCCATCAGTAGTATATATAGACAGCTAAGAGGGTTCGATAATGGCGGTTTATCAACTGTTTTATGCCCCTGTCATATGACCTAAAACATGGGATAATTTTTGAGAGCTTATGTCAGTGTCATTTATAGATATATTTAGTTGCATGAAATCAATGTAATATCTTAAAACAGGTTGATGAATTGTATTTTATGACTGTTGCAAACGTATTTGATACACGACATAGATTTTGAAACAAAAAACAAAAAACGCAAATGGTGCATTCAACATCTGATTTTGTGCATTGTTTTAACAGACTTCATTGAACATTGACGAATTGAATTGATTTTTTCATGTAACATATTTTTTTGCTCAAATACCGAAACAAAAATGACGTGTTGGTTTTACTTTTGCTTATTAAAAACAAAACGTAACAGTTGTTGTATTAAGTTGAAGAGAGAAACAAAAGTATTCTTTATATATGACATTAAATAACTTCCATATACGAGCCTGATATAACACGTAAGTTTATTCTAGTATGGTTTAGATACTGGCATGTCTGGTAATATATGAAATTCACTCAGTGCTTGGATGTATCTAATATGCTTGATATTGAAATTCTCAATAAATCTTTACGCTAAATATCGTACAACATGTTAATGTATCTTCAGTCATATGATCACACGGCAACGCATGCGTATGTTAACATTACCAATGCGTGTGGGTAATGACATCTTGCTGTAGGGTAAATAGTTGTTCCTGTATATACGATGTTAGCCCACACACTAGCACATGCATTAGTTAATTCTTAACTTACATTTACTTTCGTTTATTAGTCTGAGAACGCGCATACCTAATTAACTTAACATGAATATGGTTAAAAAGTTTCGAGAAAAATAAAGCACGTAAAAAGAATATACATTATTAGGTTAAATTAAGGTTAGGTTGGGAAAATCTAATTCTCACTATAACTCTGTACCCTTTAGTAAAATGTGTTTGGAACATGATCGGTGTTGAGAAAAGGTATTAAAGAAATTTGCGTTCTGTTCCAGTTTAAAGTCATCTTAAATGATTAATATATGTAAGGATTGTACCTGTATTGGAAATTGAAGTTGTAAAGAACAAAAAAAACATCAACCTTTAGCTTTCATCGTCATCTTTCATAATCTCATGACATAATCAAATGTTTGAAGTTTGTTTAACTGTGTGTTTTTGTAGCTACATGATAAATAAAATTGTTATTTTTGTAGGTAAATGTTGTCCACGTTATTTTTTTATGAATCTGGCATGCTGCCAATATTTGTCCCTTCGCCAACCCATGACATGCCACTAATGACGTCAGTGGCTTCAAACAATTGCTTTTTCTACTTCGATACCTTGGTTAAAAGTGTTTCAGGGTTCAAGGAAGCGGAAGCATTACTGCATCATGGGCATTTTCTAGTTGAATAAATACTTTGAACAATAACATTTATATTTGCCATTTTCTTCGATCAATTTTTTGTTTTCCTGAACCACCGACAAGGTTTCAAAATTGAGGCCCTGACAAGAACATGAAGAAGAAATGGCTACTTGAAGCGGATACTTCGCTATCTTCTTCCATTGTATCTAATTCTAAATTTGTATCGAAAAATGCCATTCACTTGTGTTTTGCCTATGCTTTGTAGAATTTGAGATAACACGTAGTAGACATTGCTGGTGGACTTGCAGTTCCGAAGTTTGCTGTAATCTGCATGACACTATTTACTTAACCGAATAATGGCACGGTTCAAAATTAAATTTGTTGGATTTCAGGACTAGTGCACCTTCCAAACTTCATGCATGGTGACCTGTTTCGATTACCTTCATCCGGCGTCGTGCGTCGTACGTTCGTTAACAATTTAACATTTTCAACTTCTTCTCAAATCTCCTGATCCGATTTCAATGCAATTTTGCAGATATTAAACCTGGCCTAAGATGAACCAAAATTGTGAATAATACAGTCCCACTCTGCAGGGGCCAGAGAGGCGGGGCCAAAAGGGGTCAAATTGACTCGAATTTCAAAAATCGTCTTCTCAATACTCAGATATGGAAGAATAAAAAAAAACTCGTCATGGATGAAAGCATCTTAAGGTGCTTTACCAAAATTATGAACGTCATTATCCCAGGGTCTCACATTATTACCCTGTGGGGAGAGGGTAAATATTAATCTAGCTTATATAGGAAAAATAGATTTTTAACATATTCTGTTTAATTTCCCGTTGGAAACGTTTCAAACTTGGTTAGAATTATAAGTGAAGGATAATAGCATGATGGTATGCCCATGTTGATCCGTGCTGACCCCAATGTGGCTGATGGGTGGGGCCAAAAATTTCAAAAATCTTCTTCTAAACACCCAGGTATGGTAGAATAAAATGCTGGAAATTTTGGAGCGTAACGTTGGTTATTTCCCATTGGAAATAACTTAGAAAGAATTATTAGTACAGGAGGACAGTTTTGCTGATATGTATATATTGACACTTCCTTACTATATTCAGTGTCACAATTTCTGTTTCATGACACTTGATAACTATCCCTTAACCTCTATAATCGTTAGGTCTGTTGCTTATACTATATTCAAATAATGATATCATTCAGAATATACATAATGAGTGACATTCTTTGAAATTAATTGAAATATGAAACTAGTGCACCTCCCGTTTTGACATTTCGATAAATTTCAAAAGTGTCATATGAAATTCTGATTATAAGTAAGAATATTTTTGAGTCAACGAAAACGAAGTGCTCCGGAAGGTAAAGCGTTCTCTGTTTCGTCGACGAAATCTGCCATGTGAAGCTTATGAAGTAAGGTATATATTTTTTTTCTTTTGTGTCGAAAATGCATACACTGTATGTGTGATGTAATAAAGGACATACGTTTGCTGCAAAACAAGAACCTGTCTGCACATGGTTTAAAGCTTAATGTAAGTTGTGCAAGATCAAAATGCAAATGTCTCACAAAAGGCGAGATACGACTCTTAGGCTGATTCATGGACACTTCATGCTTCATATCTTGAAGAGTAGACTAGAACATTTTTGGCAAGGAGCTAGATATTGCGTCCAGTGATTCAAATCAATTGGCTGATAAACGCAGTGTCAGAGCGGGTCATTTGTGTGTCTGGGAGAGTGTCTAGTGAGTTGTACTGGATGTTCATTGTTTTCAGATTAGTAGAAGGATTATTTAGACAGTAATGTGGCTTGATTCTATTCAGGTCAGGTTGAGGGTTAATTATTAGGAAATTTAAGATGGTAATTGTTGAAATTAAACAGTGTCGTGGAAATAGAAAGCGGTGTATGGCTGTTGAGGTGAGTCATGAAGAAAGGAGTTCTGGTATGGACACCACTGGTACTTACGGATTGAGAGCTGCGGATTGAGAGATGCGTGATTTGTACATTTTTACATATTTAAATAATTTTATATTTTCGTTCTGTAAATACACTATTAATAGAAGACAGACAATTACGTCATCATATTATTATATTGTGATTTTGATATTTGTGTGGGATGTTCTTGTGAAAGGTGGACCTCATACCGATCTTCACTATATATTTACTGTTGAGTTTTTGTCACTTGTCTTCTATAGATATTTAAGTAATTGCTGTATTAAACCTTATTAAGGTATTTCTAAAATTTCAAAACAAAACATTTGTTTTAAAATCTACGTATCATGTACAATAAACAACAATCTTTGTATATTTTCATGAACATATCTTTCTTTAATAAGTACGAGTAATAATGTACAAACCTGATCCAGCGCAGTTTTGGATTTGAAAAATAACCGTAACGCGCTTCACCTCACGTGTTTAATTATCGCTCTAGTGCTACATAATCTACTGAAGCAAAGTAAAGACACAATGCTTTCATTACATAGGTGACAAAACATATACGGGTCGTTTCTATTCCTTATGGAGCTTAGGTCATTTGTGTTATAGCGAACAAGCGTATCGCATACATTAGAATCACAAACGTCATAACAATCCTTCTGAACACTTGGCTTTTTATTCTTGTTTTTAGAATATAGCATCCTCGGCCACAGATTAAAGATGGAGTCTCGTATCTAACCCACCGTGCAATTTAAAAACCGATCAAATTGACAGCAGTCATTTTCTACATTTAGATAGAGAAACATGCTCATATCAGCAACAGTGACATTTTCCTGCTACAGGAATGTATCAACAATTTATTCGTATTATCATTCACAGACTTCATAGAAAAGTTGAATTTCATTATCACAATTCAACTTCTACAGTTGAATACAATTTTGGAATGTATTCTGTTTCAATTCCATACAGTAATAACTTTCTTGCGTTGCATCAAAATGTACTGTGTAAGACTCAAGTAGGACTCATGGAACTAGTGCAGTTATGTCTCTTTTGGTCTTTCAATCAAACATGAAATATGTTATTAACGATATTTTTCAGTCAGTAACAATTGTAAGTGGTCTCTTAACAATTTTGTATATGTAACAATGACTTCAGACTTTTCACATTGAATGGAGCTGTAATCAGTTCACTAGTGATATCAAAATTTAACATAAATGACTCAGTAAAAGGCATCCTTGGGTAGTAATATTATATTGCTGATATTTAGCCTATTTCCGGTCATCTGAAATTTCGTCTCAATTGACCGTGCAGTCGTCACTTGGGCTATGTCGTTTGTCATGGGTCATAGAATTTTCAGCATTGGATGTAGTAAATGTTATGCAAAATTTACATTGGCATAACATGCACAATGGTAACAAAATTATCTTATGACATATGTTACAATAAGCTAAACGATAGCTTTACTAGAACTCAGATTAAGGTATTTAACCCTCTTGTAATAAAACCACGGTAACGTTTAGTTTCTGTTTTGAGTACTGTATTTTATTAAAAAAGAAGACTGTGAAAAATTCATATGAAGTTGATTAAGCTGATTTTGTTTTGTGAAAATATTACTTAATGTACGATTGCCTGCTGAATCAAATAAAATATTATAATTATTGTTGTTTTGTTCATTAAAATACGACGGCAATGTCAAACGGAACGTGATCTCAGCAATTGTTCGTATACCCTTTCGACTGATGGTGTATCTAAATATAACCCAAATTGGGAATTTCCATAAATGACGTAGCGAAGGTGACGTGACGGATATGACAATGATAGTATGTCCCGTTCTGAAATACCGGATATGATGAACGGTACGTGACGTCACCGAATATGCCGCCATTTCTGATATTTTGAATATTTAATAAGGGCACATATGCACGTACTTGACTAGTCTTGAAGGACGAAACGCCTGTATGGCGCATTTTCATTCATTGATTTGCTCTATCATATCTAACTCAATTTTTTTTTATTAAAAGTGCTCTTTACTTGTATTTCTTTTGTACAATAATTAGGGTGTTTGCATACTCAAAAGATTAAAGACAATATGTATGAATTGGGTATTTATATATTTATCTTAACCGACTTTAATATGGGTTTTGTTCGAAACGAGACTCATTGAGACTAACGCATTAAAACTACCAATAGTATGATCCATACGATTCACGACAGGACACCTAACTCATTATATGCGTCTCAACAAAAGTATTTATAGACTACACAATGTATGTGTGGACATGCGTGAGGGCGTGTGTGTTTGACCTTTCGATTCGTTTCCTCTTGATAACAGCTAGATTTTATCTCAAGCAAGTCAATGTGACACTACTGTAAGTACCAGTTAGTAAACATTCTGCTCGATGTTATAACGTGTTGTTATACATATATCTCTGCTTTAAACTGGCCACTAGTTATTGTAAATCAGCATGGCTCCGCTCAAGATCTGTGTAATAGGTGCTGGTGTCATAGGACTTTCCACAGCTGTCTGTATACAACAGGAACTATCTACACATGTGACAGTTACAATAGTAGCAGACAAGTTCAGCCCGAACACAACCTCTGATGGATCTGGTGGTTTTTGGGGTCCTCATCTTGTAAACCCAGAACAAGCTGGTGATATCAAGTAAGATTATACGTGCGACCTTAATGACATCCTAAGGAGGCGTACGGAAGCGCATTAAGGATATTTTGTCATTAGGCATTAGGTGTGGTGGAAAGGTATGCATTCACACATAATATTTTATCATTAAAGCTAATGCCAAAGTTTTATTATTCCGCATAGCCAATTTGTCGTTTTGCTAGGGCTGAACAAAAATATTTTTGTATCGTGTCCAACATGCATTTTACCCTCGAATGATAGAAAGCTAATCCCAAATTCATATCATTCTGCCCTGGAACATTTAAATTATTTTGTGTTGGCAGATTGTTATTCTGCCGTGGCAGTTTATTTTTTTCTCGATCAGATTGAGACTCTGTACGGACTGTCTGTTTTCATTGTGTCTTTAATGCCATTCCGTATATACCATGATACATGTTTCTGTATCGAACAAAGTGAAAATTCATGTTTTAATCAAATATTACTTATAAGCTTTAAAATGACATATTTTATAAATTGTATTAATTGTTCGACATATCCATTTTCTTATTTAGAATAATTCATATTCTAAGTTATTATCTAATTGTTTGCACGAGTTGAACAGTCTTCCTAATTATTTATTAAATGATCTATGAATTAATTATTATGAAGACATTTTAGAGAAGCTGAGTAACATCACAAGAGAGCTCATGAAATGAAATAACTGTGTTGTTATACTATGACATTAAAATGTAATTACCTTTTACAATTATCTTTTTTGCAGTAAATGGGGAAATCTTACTTTCGACTATATCTTTGACTTATTTCGTTCTGAACATGGCGGGGAAGTAGGAGCCCAGCTTATATCAGGATACTGCTTTTCTGAAAGTGCAGTATGTATGAATAAAAATGAACGTAGTCTACAATCTAGGATTTGAAAACAAGAACATGCCAACATGTGAATACAATTATAATGTAAGGATGCCTACATTGCGTCAGTACTTACAATATATGATAATGGACATTACATGTTCTGCATTAGCGTTATGATATTTAATAAAACATTTATGTAAAACAGGACCCTCGTCTTATCATTGATCTAATGTTTTATATATATGATATTCCACGAGGCTCACGTGCAATAAGGAAATCGTTTGGTTCTTACTGATGTTCTCAAAATGTCGGTGAAATGTCTAACAAATCAAATATTTTACATTTTATGGATCTCATTAGACGGTGTAATGCAAAAAATATCCTTCAGAGGATCTGTCTAATGAATTGATGTATCTTATTGACCACGTTTCTGTTAAGCTTGTGTTTAACCTTGATTTTTTTAATATTATTGACATTATTGACAGTAACACATAACAACTTTTTTCATTTCTACTTCATCTAGGTACTCTTTGTTGACAAATGTTTCGGTGTGCGGAACCTTACCAAAGAGGAGACATTCATCCATCCTGAAATCAGGTAACGTTTTGTACTCAACTTCCGATAGAAATGTTCCAGTTCCACAAAAACGATAAAACTCGTTCCATCTATTGTCATATATTAGGATACCTATCTCAGAGAATGTGACCATTTTGGTTATGTGGTAGCGCTGTATGTAGAAATTCATCGTCGGAAACTCACAAGACTCTGTTCTGTCATTGACTCAAAAGACAGAACAGACGACGGTCAAAATTAAATGTGTTTATAATAAATAATCCCTATAAACATAATCTGTGTAATCAGTCGTGAATAGATGGTTTCTTGGAAAATTTTTGTAGAAGTGAAAGAACTTCTGACCTATCTATTGCTTAAAAAGTAACCCCTGACATGTGAAATAAAATATACCAATAGATTAAAACAATTCATACAAACTTAACATAGATATATATAAATAACAAGAGTACCGCTTATTGTATGAACTACATTGCTCTCAGTTTGAGGCATTCCTTATTTCATATTAAGACATATATTGACCTCCAGTTATTGCCATTATTTTTTTCTATTTTCATTGAAAAGATAAATATTTTTATTTATTTATCAGATTAGAAACATCTTTTGTTTTCAAGGAATGGTCAAACACTAACAACGGTGATGATTGACGTGAAAGCCTACCTTCCATGGCTGATGAAAAAGTGATTGTCTCTTTCTCTTTTTATGTACATATGTATATGTATATAATCAATGTATTGCTTTTACAAATCATTTATTGTAAAGTTATTTTAGTTAATATACAGAGTACTTTTTATTTTTTACGCCATATTAAAACTATTATGTTATCATTCGACTGGTCTGATGTTTGCTATTTCCGTCTGATAGTTCTGCCTCAGAACACTTTGCCATAATTTTGACGATTATTTAAGCCGTTCAAGTAAGTTTCAAAACAGCTTGTTTCAATATACTGGAAAAAAGAAAGAAGGCTTCTAGCATGATGTAACTGATACCTATGACATATATCTCTTTTTTCCTGTTTTCAGATTTCAGGCGAATGGTGGCATTGTACAGAAACGACATATATCGTCCTTAGATGAGGTATCTGTGATTAATAAAATAATTAATTTTTTATTATCAAATTTATAGCTATGATTTATGGTAATTATTTATTTGTTGATATATTTCATGTGTACATAAAAGATGTCTAAAATATATATGTATGGGAAAATGAAAAAAATAAATTCTATACAATTCTTTTAAAAAACATCAAGTGCAAGGACATTCCCAATGATTCGAATGAATTCACATTGGTTCAAAGAAATTCACAGTGATTTGAGGTGTTATGGAACTTCAAGTCTATAGCTGAGTTATGGAAGGATGACTGTTCTTTTTAGCTCTCGCCTTACTATGACGTATTAGTTAACTGCACTGGACTTGGATCATATCAAATGCTCGGAGATCATGACCTGCGTCCAGTACGAGGTCAAGTGTTTAGGGTGAGTACTGTACGAATTTATGAGTCCACGAAACTGTCTAATTTGTAGAAACAACGAAAATTGAACCCAACGAAAATAAATGAATCCACAGTATACTATTGTATTCTTTTTGCGATCGTTGTGACGTCATGGATGAAAGTGCAAACTACAAAAATCCTAACCTGTATATAGCGAATACAAAGTAAATATGAAGTGTATTGCAATAGAAATTACAAATGTGATGCCTTATAATCTAGTTTTCCAGGAGCTGATAACTAGAACAGACAGACATGACAGTATACATATCTTAATGATAAGGTAGAGATATAAAATCGATGTTTTTGTTTCAAACAATTACCCGTTGTTGTCTATTCCCTAAATGTGATGTACTATCCTAATTTTCGCGATGTCAGCATTTACGTTTTTGAATTATTACGGTAATTCATGGTAGCATTTTATCAGTTTTAAATTCTGAGAACGTTTTCAATAGGACACACTAAACAATAACACCTTAATTAAGAATATTGCCAAAAACGAATTAAACTGCATCATGCAGCTGTTTCGTTAATTTTTAATTTTACAAGTAGGATTCGTTAGTGAAGATAAGGGCCTAAATTTTGAAACCTAGGAGGCGATTGAAGAAAATCTAATGATCGAAAAAAAAATTAAAATCTGGATGGGGAGGTGCATTAGCCAAATAATTCAATGTATTTAGTTATTTTCATAATAAGATCATTTTAGAAATCTCAAACATACTAAAAACAAAATGATGGTATTGTAGAAAAATACATTCGTAGGCACCACAAATGGAAATACAGCTGTAATTTGACGCCTAATAAGTTAAGTTAGAATATAGATAATTCAGTAAAAATATTGTCGTTTGAATAACTATGTGATAATGGTTATAAAGACTCCTATGTTAATACAAGTTGTTAGTTCTGATGACATGAGTGCTGCTATGCTTATTGATCATTGTTCGTTGGTATACTTGATGGTTTTGTATGAAACCTGTTCTTATTTGATTTTACATACATCGTTTGATTAATTGTCAAAATTTACGGTGTCGTCAAATTTGAGTTAAATTACGGTTTTGTGTTAAATATTGTGTTATTGTTTTTTTTCAACAGGTGCATGCTCCGTGGATCAAACATTTCTATGTAGACATTGACCCTACAGACCCAGACAACGAGTATTATGTTCTTCCAGGGTAAGCAGAGATTCACGTCATCTCTAAAGGTCTTTAAAACATCATTATCCTAAAGAAGTAAATGTCTATATACAAGTTGGCATGTTTTGGGTAACTTAAAAGTAAACTGATTTATCTAATATATATTCCTGCTGTCTTTGTATCAGTAGTGGTTTATGAATTTTTCAACTCAAAGATTAATTTCACCCTTTTTGGTGACTAGCTTTATCTGTGTATAGCACCAATGGCAGTCGGATTTAGAATCATCCTGTGAGTAATATATCTATACCGACATTGACAGATTTTCGTTGGAACATAACATTACAATAAATGAGTTAGAATTCTTTTATTTCTACGAAATTTCAGAAAGAGGAAAAAAAGTTTATACATAGCGATCTATTTACTTTATGAAAATAATGATTGTTTTATAAGTCACGTCAATCTAAGGCAATATAAAGAATAAGCACACCGTATCTAATTCACCATATGAACATACTATATAGCCAGTTATTTTCGCAGGGATGATATGGTTGCTCTTTTGCGAAAAGTAAATCCTTGAAATATCAAATGTACCTTTTACATTCAGATCGCAAAATTTTGATTTGTTTCGATCATTTTAAGAGAAAATAGTCCCTTTTTTATCCGTGAAAATTACTACCTTTACAGTATTAGTAGTCAAATACGATCAATGTATGATATTTAGTATAGCTAACACTGAAGAAGTATGACGAACACATGTTTGTCTCGTTTACACAGTGCACGCGACGTGGTCGTAGGAGGCACCAGTCAAGTGGGAAACTGGAACACACAAGTGAACATCAGTGACCGTGATCATATATGGAACGGTTGTTGTAAACTGCTACCTAGTTTAAAGGTATAAACTTGTAAAACACTTTGACCGCATCTTCTCTGGCTATCTGACATGACATATTTTTTTGTGCTGCATGTATTCATATGATCGTCGCATCATAGACAAATTACTTTGTTAGCAAGAACATATTCGTAGCATTACAACATGTATTTAATACGAAAATAAGAACGTCACGTCAAAATCAATGACATATGAAATTAGTTTCGGTTCCAGGTTAGTTGGGAATGTCAGTATGCATGCTTTTGGATTTCATTGAGTTTACGATTCTTGAATTATTGTTTCCTTTTTTCCTTGATATTATCTTCAAAGAATGCCAAAATACTTGATGAATGGGTGGGTTTACGACCACAGCGAACCAGAATAAGAGTGGAACTTGAAAATAAACAGACAAACACAGGAAAAAGAGTTATAGTAAGTGTTATAAATATCAACCACAAAACATACCAATATAAATACAAAAGTTCATCGCGGGCGTGTCTTTAACTGTTCACTTTAACTGTTGTGTTTAACAAGTTAGCGACTACAATGTACTGGCTTCTGAGTATTTACAAAGGCAATTAATGTAATGCTTATGATATGATTTGACATGATTTTTTATCCATTCAAAATCATCACAACTTTTAGCGTTATTTAAAACAATTACTATAATAGTTTTACAGTAGTAATGAAACATCTGCCAGGTAGTATGATATCAGTGATGATAACAAAACAACCATATGAATATTATCCGTGCTAATACACATTTATTTCAGTAATGTATCAGTATTGAAAAGAGATTTCGATATTATACAACGTGACATCATAATGTTATGAAAATGAAGAAAATTATAAAATTGCCGGAGTAGTGCACCTCCCAATCTAGATTTTTACATTTCTTTCGATGAGTTTGGATTTTCCTCAGTCGCCTCTTATTCGTCTGACGAGTCCTAGAAGAACGAAACAGCTGTATGATGCAGTTCACTTCATTTCTTAGCTCTAATATATCTACCTCCAAATTTGTATTGAAATGTGCTACTCACTTGAGTGTTATATCCATCCACATAATTAGTTAAGTTTTAGTGTCTATTTCAGTCAATGTTATTGAACATTGATTCCCAATTTAATTTTTGTCGCAATTTGGAGAGGTTTGTAGATAATATATATACCGTAATGTTTTGTTTGTATAGATAGTCCATAACTACGGTCATGGTGGTTCAGGAGTCACGCTACATTGGGGTTGTGCACTGGAAGCTACGAAATTGGTGACGCATGCGCTGAAGATGGGTGTCCCAAAATCAAGTTTATAGAACAATATCGAGATTGCCTCCGGATTGTTGATTCTAATGAACAACGTAAACACAAGTAATGTCAATTGTATGTAGAGAGATTAAGATTTTTTGGCATGCGCTACTGTACAAAGGTATCGTTTTGTTTAAAACTTTAAATTTGAATGTAATTACAAAGACCAATAATGTAGTACAGACTTTAAGATATATTTGTCTATGCACTACATACACATATAAGTTAAATGGTCATTTATCCTGTCATCCTTAAGACTGAGAATGTCGATATATCAAGCAATACAAAAGGAAATCTGAATTCACTGAAATACAATACAGATTTTTTCAGTATTATTATGTCATTTCTTGATTTTATCATTTTCATGTGTCAAAAATCCTTACTTGGACCGTTTTGAAATTTTGAAATAGTTAATTCTTTGATATGATTAGTTTCTTGTCTGTGCTCGACCAATCCCGTCATTTGTTAAAATGTTGTCAATAATGATACATATGTTACTCGACACAGCAGAGAAAAATCGTGATCCGGGCAATTTTAGCCGGCAACGAAGATTATTAGGTTATCAAGGGTCTACTGTATTCGATAAAGACCAATGCTAATATGTTATTCATTGCTTAGAAGAAGAAAGAATTAACACAATATCAATAATTTGTCCATCCGAAGTATAAAAGAGACAGTCTGAAATCGGACACTCTTGTAATATCTTGAGTTAAAGATGTGCTTGATAGTTCTGATTATTAATATGAACCTACGATATTTTAAAGCAAATATAATCTTTGAAATAGGAGAGAATCCCTTACATTATTTTCAAAGAAGACATTTGAAGGAAATATAAGACGACACATAACAGACAGCCAATTCAACATGGCTTAAAGTCATATACATTTCGTACCGTAGCCAGTAAAAATAACACATTCATCAAAAGTAAAGAAAATTCAGACATATTAACAGAAATGAAGCTTAACATTGACACATCTATAAAATACATGGTGAATGAAATATTGTCACATAAGGCATCTAGATTTGATATAAAGTAATAAAAAAAACTTAGTCTAGAAGTTTGTTTACATGTCTCAAGCAATGCATAATGACAAAAAACAAAAAAACAAAACAAAAAAGAAAAAAAAACGCTTTCAAACATTCGAATGTTAACAGCATGAATTTAAACAAATATTCTTAGCAAAATATTGAATAATAATCTATCTGATCGCATTATATCACTTAAAACGATTACAATACAGAAATGACAAATATGGACTTGTTACCACAAATCATATGAGTTGTGTGATATATAGGTATTTAATTTTTTACATAATCTTTATCTATGTGTATATTTACAAAGGAAACTTGTTCCCTAGCAGCGTAGTAATAATCAAATCTCAAATGGTATATTCGTTCGTATGTATGTTTGTATGTATATTAAAGAATTAGTATACAAGCAACAATGAAAAATGTGAGACTCTAACTTGAAATGATATTACTACTTCGATTGTTACTTTTTCATCAGTCATCAGTAACCTTTAAAAACTATCGTTTAGGTTATTGTAACATAACATTTGCATGAAATTAATGTTATGCAAATTTATTTCATCAAATGCTGAAAGTTCTAAGCACCTGTGTATAAATCCAATGTAAATTATTCAAGTTGTGATCAAAATGTAATTTTGGAAATATAAAACCATGTGACTCATTTTCATCCCGTTTTCATTGCCTCTGTATGTGGCGACCACATAATTCTAAATTTTAGTTCACCTTCGGCCTTAGAACGTTTCTGCAAATTTGTTTTAGGGGTTTTGGAGAAGTCGAAAATGTCAATTGATTACAGACGGATTACCCATGACAAACGACAGTGACCAAAAGGCAACTGCACAGTCAACTAAGACGAAATTTCAGATGACCGGAAAATAGGCTAAATAATAGCAATATAATATTACTACCCAAGGAAACATTTTGCTGAGTAATTTCTGTTAAATTTTGATATCACTAGTGAACAGATTACAGCTCAATTCAATGTAAAAAGTCTGTATTCATTGTTGCATACACGAAATCGTTAAGAGACCACTAATGATCGTTACTGACAGAAAAATATCGATAATAACATATTTCATGTTTGATTGAAAGACCAAAAGAGGCATAACAGCACTAGTTCCATTAGTCCTACTTTAGGTTCAGTATCAGATATACAAATGTGTGTCCGAGAGGCTCACGCAGTATATTTTAGTACCTTGCAATACAGTTATTACTGTATATAATTATTATAGAATACCATTGCAAAACTGTAGAAGTTGAATTATGAACATTGAATACCATTTTTCTATCAAGTCTGTTGATAATGATACGAATATTTTTTATTCCATACTTGTAGCGGGGAAATGTCAATGTTGCTGATATGAGCATGTTTCTCTATCTAAATGTAGAAAATGCTGTCAGTTTGATTGGTTTTTACATTGCACTGTGGCTTAAAGACGCGACTGCAATTTTAATCTGTGGCCTAGGATGATGGTCCTTCGTAGTTTTGGTATTCTGACAACGCATCGAAGTGTACCTTTACTTCTCGATTGCACATGACGTAACTCTCCTGTAAAATGGATATTGATAAGTCAGATTAGAATAAAAGCAGTAAAACAGCATAGAGAATACAGACACAACAACAATATCAAAGTCAATGAATCTAAGGCAAAATATGAACAATGCAATGCACAGAGACTCCGCACAAGAATGAAACCAGGTGTTCCGGAGGAACGTATGTGGAGCAATGTATGCGATTCGCTTGTTACACGATAATTACACAAGTGAGATAGAGTGCGTTACGGTTATTTTTCAAATCCAATATTGCGCTGTATCAGGTTTGTATATTGTTATTCATTGTTATTAAAGAATTGCATGTCCGTGGAAATACACAAAGAGTCTTGATTTTTGTATTTCACACTTAGAAGTTTTTAAAAAAATATTTTGTTCTGAAATTAAGAAACACATGAAGAAGATTTAACACAAGAAAATATGAAATACATAATGACTACGCCTGATGAAACTAATGATGTCCGCGTGGTTTTCAACACTCTTCGGGAATTAATTGATTTTCAGCAATAACTTAAATATATCTATTAAAGACAATTCACAAAAATCAATAGTAAATATATATTGTTCCGATATTTATCATTTCTATGGGGTCCACCATTCACTAGAACACCTTATTGAAATATTCAAATGACAAACTAACGTGCAGATATGATTAAAGAAGTGCAACTCACATAGGTACTGATGAAAGATGGGCGTCGCAACTGAAGCTGTCTCACCACCTGAATCAGACTGACTTGCTGGTTAAGGTTGATATTTTCAATAGCATTTGCAACAGTGCAAAATATCCCACATTTTGAAGACCCGTCCCTGAAATATAAACAGAACATTTCCATTACATGTTCAGACGCGAAATTGGGATAATAAATTGTTAAACCAACAGTTTCTTTTGGAATATTACAGATTAATTTTAAATATCATTACCTTGATATTCATAATCTTATATTTAATAATAGACCTAATGATGTATATTGCTTATGGACATCTTTTAGACCATGTCCCTTCAACGTTTTACTTTTTACTTTGGAATTTTACATTTTACATAAACGAAATCTAGAATTGTAACTTTCCAGTTGGTAAAATAATTCACACTAGAACAATGAATCTCATTAATTCGTCTAGATCTTCTCATTATAAAACAAGAGAATCAACATAAAATATTCTTAATCTAATATTTGATAATAATGAATATTAAGTAATTAGGAGAAATTGATAGATCTGAAATAGATCTGAGACTCCGACAAATGAAATAATGTAGGAATTTTTATTTGTTTTTACAAGTATATATTGACTTCCGTGGAACTGAAAAAGCATCAATGAAATACAATAACTATAGAAAATGACCGATCAGCATAACGTTACACAAACCTGCAGACGACAGTAACAGGACCGCCGGAAGTAAAGTTTCTCTGGCATTCATGTACTGCGTACGCAATCTCTGTGACGCACCCCTCGGCACACATTTGCTGATCCTGGGGCCAGTTACAAACTCGGAATATCTTGATTTTGTGTGAAGCATCATCTCCCTGCAAAATATTTTCATAAAATAATAATGTTTTCCTTTTTTAAAAATGATTGATGTAACACACAATCAAACGGTGATTTCATCTCGGCAGATATAACAAAACGCCAATCATGTGGATGCAATCAAAATAAATTTTGCATTAGGTAAAATTTTGATGTTTTATTTGGAAGCATTTCTATAACGATATTTTAACAAATCTTAATCTAAATCTACTTAAGATATTTAGATGAACCCTTAAATGCTATGTAAATGGTAGTCGATGACGGATACGTTTACCAGATTATCGCCCTCCAACCTCACTTACTCCCTATAGGTTTTCTATATTTCTCATTCTAATGTACACTTTTTAACAGACATTGAGCTAAAATGCCATCTTGTATACATTAACACAAAAATATGTTATCAAAAACGAACATAATATAAGTTGGAAAACTTAGCCCAAATTCAATTATATGAATTCGGTACAATTGAACACGTTTAGGTATAAAATACAATTACAGGTGTAACGCCAACCTACCATTTTAGAGAGGCAGACTTCTGTCATCGCTACAGAACTCTCAGTTCGGGAGTTACCAGATATTTGTACAGTAAAATTCCCTGCTGTTATTTCTGATTCTTCCTGTGATGGCATCAGTTTTGGATCCTTTGTAAAAAAATATCAAGAGGTATAGATTTACAAATGAATTTGACAAGATAAAACACATATGAATTGAATTATTTAATATAAATCTTTTGATCTTTAATGCAAGATTTATCATTTTGCTATTATTTTGGAAAACTGCGATGAAACTGAAGCATCGCATGATTATGGTTAGATAGAGCTTGTCAATAACGTTTCATAAATGTGTTATTGTTTGTGTAAGTATAGCTCACACTTCTTTCTACCCCCTCCCCCCAAAAAAGAAATTAGATATAAATATATAATAGATAAAAAATAGGGTGTGCAACGACCAAACAATCGAGCAATGTGTTTAAGCTTATAAAGATATCAATATCACTCTGTTCTTTAATTTAGGAGAGTGGACTACTATACACATTGTTTATTCATCAGAATAGAAAATAGAAACAAAGAAGCCCTTAACTATTACAGACCAAGGTCATCCTATAATGATATCAAATCGAAAGAATTTGTGTAGAAAATAAACAAAGACAGTTCCATTTCTAAATGTTCGATACAATTTTTGATCCACAGCATATCAATAGATATAATATATATTCGATATTATTGTTGAAGTTCACTCAACGGATTTGCTTATCCCCTGGCACCGTCGCTTACGTAAGGAACTGAATTTTATTAATGTTATATATCGTCGTATTTTCGATTGCTTCTTCCACAAATTTGTTTGTTTCATGATTTAAACTTTGCCATATTAGATACATACACAATGTATAACAGCGGAATAATATATCTTTTTTTATTTTTAGATTTCTGAAATTCTGTACGAAAATTTAGATATCAACTGACATTGGTATCAGCATCGCTATCCAGGATAGCAATAGCCATAGATTTGTAGTCGTAAATCATCGTCCAAAAGTCATCAGCAGTGTGCAGGAGGGGCCATTGAGTGACTATATATCCATCATAGCTCTGGAGACTCTGTAATAAATGTATTCGGATATGAACACTAAATATATGACAACAATTAGATTGTTCATATAGAGAAATAAAAATGGTACCATATAATTAATTAATTTTTAAAGAAAACGATTCAAATCAGATCTTCAGAATCAGCTGATGTTGCTATTGGTTCGTCTCGCAAATTGAGTGATTACATATTTTATTACGTAACTTTTAGCTTTTTAATTTTAGGAAATATTTAGATATAATTTTTACCGGAACGAACACTGCATTGATGTAGTCGGTCTTGCTTGCAGGTTGTGATGATAAAATAGGACGATACGAACGACCTGTAATCAGAGTTGTTTTGATTAAATAGGTAAATATTGATAGCTATGGGTTCATTTCAAGTGTTAATTATCTAGTATATAATACCAGCTTAAGAAAATTAACATACCATAATGTAGATATTTTCTGTAAGTTTTTTTTTTCAATTATTTTGGTTTAATTTCACTTTCAGATATATTGATCGCGTCTTGTCTTTACGTAACAAGACATTTATTGACCACGAACATCATATAAACCCACCAGAATATGGAAATCAGAGACACTACATACTCTTCTACAACAGCTGCTTATTTCAATTTTTTCCTTCACCGAAACCAACATGGACAGATTTCCATCAAGCTGTATGATAAACGTGATGATTTCAAATTCCGTATTGTGAATTTTCCATTTATGGCTAGCTATATCCTAGCATCTCTTGATATTCAAAGGTCTGTTCCCATTGTCACGATATTCAAATGACGGACAAGCTGGTAACGCAGGGTTTCAAAATATTCAGGATGAAAATTATACGGTCGTCATAGTGATTACATTGAGAAATATTCTATTTTGTGCGATATGAAGCTAGACGTTTTGATGCTCGTTAGTTTGCCCGTTGGTTCCGTTGTTATAAACCTTCTTCTCATTTCAGAAAATGACATTAACTTACTTGGACCGACCAAGATTTACATGGAGGTTGAAGCGGAAGATTTTTACTCTTCCAGAACATTCGGTCTCACTCTCCTTTTACTTTCTCAGGAGGAGTCTCCCTGTATATCTTGTTTTTGTACATATTCTGACGTAGTTTATGGAATTTGAGTTTAGATTATGATTATGGTTACATGTTGGTATTTTCTTGATGTTAATTGGTAACCAAGCTTTGCGAGAATACATTGAAAAAATATACACGTAAGTTCTAGTTTATTTGCAACCATTGAATTGTGTAAAATGAAAACGATATTTTCAAGTGGCATTTTCCAGAGTCGAAATGGACTTATCTTTAACAAGAGCAACAAGGGCTTTGAGCAAGTAAGGCAAAAGCAAAAGGATCCGAAGTGGAAACTATGTTTTCTGCAAGAAATTAACCAACTCACATGGCAATATTTTTGGGTCTCTGTTTTTTTCCTTGTTTTTTGGAATCATGCATCCTGATAATTGATTTTTGGGTATGGTTGGACGTTTTCCATTCAGCTTCTGATAACAACAAAATATTTGTAGACAACATGCTAATATTGCAGTTCAAGTACTAATGCAACGATTTAAAAAAAAAAAAATAAACTGTAACTGTGTTGTCACTCATCAAATCCTAAACGACAAAAATTTTTGAGAAAAGTGATTTCAACAAGAAATGTCAAGTTATTAAAGACATTTGAATAAGCAATTCGAACCCTATCTAATTGCCTGATTTATTAGCAATAAATGATTGAATTTTTCCTTCCAAAATCTTATTTTCTAAAACAATTTTTTAAAATTTAAAAACAAATTATGAATGTTTTTTAACGATTCGATCACAATTCACCTTATCATCTCAAAAGTGATGATTTCTGTTTTTTATTTTTTTCATTTTTACATAGTTCTTAGCTTTTCAGTCAAGCATCAAATAACATTATATTTTGCAACATAATTTCATTCTGTACAGATTTCTTCTACAATGGATTAATTTGTCATTCCTTACATCAAAAACTGCCAGTAGGTGTATTTATATTAGGTGTACAAATACAAAAATATCAACCTCATATTCCTGGAGAAGACGTGGGGATTTAAGGCATTTCGAATCGAAGTCGGTCATAGTTAGAGTTGTGTTGTCAATGAGAAAGAGCTCCACCAATGCTTGGTATATAAAAACGTACTGGAGCTATATTTGTACACAAAAAAATCGCATTTCAAAACACACCGAGTGATAGCATATCACATAAATTTGGCATACCGAACTAAAATTTGACAAGAAACATTTATTGGTACCTTATTGGTACTTTATTGGTAATATGACATATAATTTGTATATTTCAATTTATCATTTGATAGACTATTTTAGTTAAGGAACTTTTTCATTTATAATTACTTGAAAATACAAAGATTTCAAGGTGATTCGACGGGATATGACAGAAATATTCAGTATACATTGAATACTTGATTTACTTTGTATGCGTAGATATGTATCAATAGCCATTAACTGGCAGTTAATAAAACTGACGTAATAAAAACATATTTTTCAAAAAATCGAGAACTACTTAAAAAATAACATTTATAACTTTCCTCATTACCTTTGTCTGCACCATATCCATCCTGTCTCGCCGCATGCTCTGTATGTAAGCAGGAGGATCCACCCTTCCCGTAGTTTTTCCGTGTCGGAACAACACATCCAGCGCAATGAACGTCCCTGTACGCCCTACACCAGCACTGAATCATAGAAGCGATAAAGTCGGTTTTAGTGTATGATGGGTACCACCTGAACTGAACTCAATGAAAATTGGCAGAAACCTTCCATGGCCAAATGTTAATAAATTGTAAATTACATGGTCCCAATCCCCCATGGGCCTAAAGTACGGGGCCAAAAATGTTGAAATTGAATTAATTTTTTTAAAATCTTCTTCTCAATACCTAAGTACGGTAGAATCAAATACTCTTCATGGATTGGAGTTTCTACCGAAAGAGTAAATTTCATGACCGCCATGGTCTCACATTTTTATATTTTCTATTGGAAATAGGTCAAACTTGACTAGAATTGTTAGTTAGTATTGATGTTATGCACATATTGACCTGGCTTATCCCGGAGGGACTGATGAGCGTGGCCAAAATGTGTCATATTGAATAACATTTTGAAACGTTTCATCTCAATACCCAAATATGGCAGAATCAAATTCTCTTCATGAATGTAAGGGTGTTAGGGTGCTTTTATCTTGATGACCCGCAGGGGCTGATGGGCGTGTACAAAAAAAGATCAAACTGACTGAAATTTCTAAATTCTTCTCAATACCCAGATATTGTAGAATCAAATAATTTTCATGGATGGAAAATCTGCAAGTTAAACTTCGTCCCTATACAAATACCATTCCTCATTTTCTCTACTCTATACTACATATTCAGTCCTATGGTTTCAATTTGTGAGTAATTCAGGTGACCGTTTAGGCTACCTGCAATGGACAACCATTGGTCCACACAATTTTGAATCGACGGATTGCACATCTTGTAAAAGAAGAGCAAAACGTATGACGTCAGGTGTTCCGTGGTCTGGCCATTTCGTGAAATGGAACTGGGTGATCACTCTCCTCTCATCTGCCTGTAATTAACCACAAATACTTTAGGTAAGGCCTGCATAATAATGTTAATACCTCTTGTTTTGTTTATTTATAAATAATTAACTTTCACACAAACTAATGAGTTTCCCATGCAATTAGTTTTGATTAGCTATAGCTATCCAAACTGAAATTTGCAATATTATGTAGAGTATTTTACAAGTCAGTCTCACGTCTTTTCAGCAAATGTGCCTGTTATGAGGCAACGTCATTATTTTGCAAAAGACGGCGAATAATTGAATAATTGCAAGTAGAAGTTGAACTTCCGAGCTTTCTTAGTTCATATTGATAAATAACCAGAAAATGTCTGGCAGAGGGGTTCTTATTCACACCACATGTTTATTTCAAAAGTTATAAAATGTTACTTTCGGCTATTTAACCTTGACGGATGCAAATGATCATATTAATTTTGTTTTATCAGAAGTATGAATTTTATCACAGAACATTTCTCTTGATGCTGTATCATCAAATCATATTCCATGAAAACGTACTCTTAGCAATTAAACAAGAGAAGCAATGTTTGACTTTTATTTCAACATAAAACTTACATTTTCGTTTTCCAGGCTGAATTTTCGAACTGTATATGCTTCACATTGCGTGGAAGATATGCAGCTTATATTCATGCTACCGTGTTGAATCGAAGAACCACTGTCAGGCCAGTATTTTTCAACTTTGAACTGGAATGATCAGAGAAATACAGGTTCTTATTGAAACTTTCAGAGCTTCTGCATTTCGCAGGCTTTGATAGCAATGAATATCCAGTATCTATAGACTCATAATACTTACAGAAGACTCCCGTTCTGGAAAAATATTATAAGGTTTCATCTTTTTGCTTTACGTATGATATTAATCATTTAGTTTAGCAGACTGTCAAAGGACTTTCCTTTTATATTCACTGTTTTAAAGAAAATTAGCATTAGTAGCAATAATTTAAAATTGTCATGGTGTCCGCAAATCTGTATTAATAATAATTAATGATAATTGATGGCGAATGAAATTTGCAAGATTAATAGTCTGTTTAAATTGTAGTTAGCAGTATGAGTATACCAACTATTTTTGAATGAGATAAAATAATCTAAGAGCATCACCAACCTTTCCTAGTTCAACGCATTTCGCAAGCATCACTATTTTTCCAGTCTTTAGCTGCCATATCATTCGCCAGAAGTCGTGAAGCGTACTGGCTTTCGGACCTATGATGATGTGAGCAACAATTAGATCAATTTCATCTCTAAACATCGTGATTTGCTTAGTATATGTTACAATACAATTAAGAAGCGTTTTTAATAATAAAAAAGTTTTTGTAAAAGGAATGAATCATTTTTTTCTATCAGCTTTTGATAACTATTCAAGCAATAGTACATACCTTGTGTTGCCACATACGCGTTTGTGCCCTCCAGATCCTAAAAAATGGCATTAAATATTTGAAAAAGAAACTTTATAACTTCTAGTTTGAATTATTTTCTTGGAATCACCAGATAAAAGAAAGATATTGCAAGTGCATCTCCCATCTTTCCAATGCTAATTTCCCTCAGTCGTCTCGTGGATTTCAAATTTTAGGCCCTTAGATAATAGTTGTATGATGTAGTTTAATTCAATATTTGGCCCTACTTTGTCGTACTCCAACTTTGAAATTGAAGGTGTTAAAACAAGAGTCGATCAATATTCCCATATTTATCTTTTAGGTTCAGATGACGTACACACATCTAAATGAGATGAATTATGCTTGTAATTATATTAAATTTCATCAATCGATCGGTGATATGACATTAATCATTAGCCTATTGATATATGACACAGTTTTTGCACCACTTTGAAAGATGACAATAAAATTGAAAAAGACACAAAGTGATTCAGGAACAAATGAATAGTTACATGGGTAAGTCGAACAGTCACACAAATTCATACATAACAAAATGTCGGTTGAATGAATTTCTCACCTTGATAAAGTTAGCATTAATGTAATCTTGGTTTCCATCCAATATCACCCTGGAATGATCGTCTGAAAATCAAGTATTCTTAATTGTGTATAAATGGTTATACGATCAATTTTATTTTGCCTCTTCTCTTCAAGGCTCTATGAACCCCTAAACCTGTAACGTTTTGTAATAAATTAATTTCAAATTTTAAAAATGTCATTCTTTTCTTTGTTTGTTATTATAAAGTGAATTTCTTGAACAAATAATGTTTCGTTTGATAACAAAATAAGAAATACATGTAGCTTTACGAAAGCAACATTGAGAGATATTTCAATGACAAAAGTTTTTCTTATAAAACGTACATGGAAATGTAGTCTTGTATCGATTTCTGCTTTTGTTTTCAGCCTTTAAAGCCTCTTCACAAGGGAACTGGCTTCCGGACAGAAACTCCTTCAAAAGCACATAAGACAATCGTGAAGACAGAGATAATGTCTTAATTGCATTACTAAATTTAATTGTTTTTCTTCTATTGTGAATACTGTGCATTTTAACATAAATGTATTTTAAAATTTAGACCTTTAACACAGCGCGTATGGTTATAAATCTCTTAGTTTTTTGCGAGTGATCCATTCGTGAAATAGAAAAGTGAACATGTCATATATTTCATTATATTGAATTTCTCAGAAAAACAAAAAATGTGTAACCTTTCAGTTAAACTATGAACGAGTCCTATATACCTTAAAATCTTTGATAAACTCATCGCATTCTTCTTTTCTAACGATTTCTTGGGGAAGATTTTCTTTCAGCACTCCATTCTGTTGTTGGTCATTTCGACTGATATTTCCGACGTTTTCATACGTCATCTGATCTATATGGTTTGTTTCCTCGTCAATATGTGTGTCTGCTGCCATATTTTCATAAAGGGCACCTGTTCATGCATGATTGGACATATCGTGGATTCTATCATAATGCGAGCTATAATTTATAAATTTGCACATTTCGAATAACCAGACTTTTAATTCATCAGTGATTTACATGTCATATCTTTTCCCCGCATGCGGATAGTCAATGTTTTAAAGAAAATAATGATAATGACTATCTGAATTGGGAACTGATCAGCTGTCTTTAATGATCAATAGGTATTTCGACAATTCTTATTGTTAACAACAGATAATATATCAAATTGTTCACATATAGAACACTTACTCTAACTGATCAAATAAGACTGCACTTAATTCCTGTATAACTGCTAAATGTACCATGAATGAAACAGTGGGAAATATTCAGAAAAAAACACACACATACAAAAAGCAAAACAAAAGCAATATTTAAAAAAAACAAAAAACAAAAAAAACAAAAAACAAACAAAAGAATTATACAAGGACCGATCACTTTCAATATATTACATGCATGCTAATGAGACGGACGAAGTGAGATTAATTAGTCGATGGATGAATTTTATCTTTATAACAAAGAGGACATTTCAACAGTGCTTTTGGTGCGATTTGCAATGCTACATAAGAAATGTCGTTACAACAATATATCTGTTTTGAAACATGACGTTGGATTCATTAATACATGCTTGAAGTTTGACATCAGATAGCAAAATTGTTAATCAAGTTACGATGAAAATCGCACACAATTTGACCAGTATATTTATCAGGTTTACTAAACAAACAGGACCGTAGGGATTTGATTTTTGTAATTTTACAGTATCATTCAAAGTTATACAGGTGAATAATAAATGCAATTTTGTTGTTCGAATCAATTGTAAGAGGAAAAAACGTGTTCTTACCTATTTCATTTTGTTTATCATCATCATATTGTGGAGAAGAGTATGGCATTTGGCGCCCCCTTGAAATATAGTAAGGAGATCATGTAAATCCATTCATTCCTTGAAGATATTTTAATGTAGTTTAATAATGTAGATAAATATTTCGATTATTATACATAAAAGACAAAAACTTTATTTTATAAGACAAAATCGCTCGTGATAGAAATAAAAATGTCCATCCAGAACATAATCAATTCTTTACACAATTCATAACAACCAGTAAACTTATGCTTAAAGAGAAGAACGTTTACCTTCTCTTCTTAACCACGACAATCACAATTGTTACGATAGCAATCGCTACAATGACAGCGGTAATAGCAGCAATGACAAATCCAGATGATGAAGTCGGTGGGCTAAGCGCTACAATTGAAGCCGGAACAAATCAGATTAAAGAATATGGTAATAAACTATATGATTACAACGAGTCGACTGCTACCAGATATATTTCTACATGACATCTAGTATATAACTAGCTTTGGACACGATTGGGACAATTAGCATGTTTTCACCATGGAAGGGAATAAATATTGCTTCTACCATACAAGTCTGATATGGTTTAAAATGCATTTGAAACATATGTTGAGAGTAGAATGCCATTGCAATAAAGTTCAGAGAACACTATTAACACTACTCATTATCATGAGATGACCACAAAAGGCTGATTTTTTATACGGAGGTAAAATATATGTTGAACATCTCTTGTGTCAGAATACTTACCATTATGTTTTATTACGCATTGAACACCTGCCCATCCTTGAAGACATCCTTCGGTACAATTTCCAGACACGGAATCACACGAGAGGTTAAAACATCGTCCACAAATTTGACTACAGTCCGATCCGTATTCATTGTAACTGCAGTCTGAGGAATTTATATTCAATGCATTCAACATTGTTTAATATCATATTTAACACAACATTTTCAACTTGAGGAATTTATATTCAGTACACTCAACATTATTCAATATCACATTTAACACTAATTTGGATATGTTCTTTATATTCAACACTATATGAACGGCAGACTTGAAATTTCACCGCATTGTAGTCAATCAGTCTTAAACGAGTCTTCTACCCAATTCGCTGCATGGAAACTTTTGACGAATGTTTCATTACAGTTTTTGAACAACCCTGACGCAATAAAACCCAAATACTATGCATTGTGCATGTGTAACCGTACTATGTTACACCCATATATTTGCTGTCCTTTTATCACAAAGTCAAAGCACTTTCACTGCAATAGGCCCTTCGCATCATTGACTAGTCCTAGAAGGACAAAACACCTGTCTGATACAGTTTAATTCATTGTTTAGCTCTACTCTACCTAAATTTACAATAGTAGGTTATTAACGTTTTTCTTTGGTTAAAATCCTTTAAAAACAGACTATGCGAGAGAGACTTTCATGGTTTCTTTTCCTCTTTGAAATCCATATTCCATTCCATCCCTTTTATTTCAGAGTACTTTGTTGTCATGACTTCGCTGACAAGAGTAATTTGGCAACACGCATAGCCTATGGAAGCTCTCTTTTTGCTATTATAAACAAATACACACATCTGTCAAGTAACGAATTGATACAGTGATGAATATTGAAATTTTAGTGGAACTCACTCAATGACTGGGGCAAGCCCCCGTCCGAAAGTCATTTTGCATGTAATGCAGCAAAGGCATATTGTCCATACATATTTAACCTCCTTTGCTGAATCCGTACAGATAACAAGCTGAGAAAGACCTGACACAACAATGTATGAACGAGATATTTACTTAAACAGATATCTGGTATCAGTAATGAATCTCTGAATCAACTCAAGAAAGGAATAATTCGTAACTGCATCTGTCTCATGGCAACCATTTATAAATGTTTGAATGCTTAGAGGAGTACGATCTCTCAGGTTGAAAAGCGAGAAAAAAAAGTAGTTGTCTTTGGTTAGTGAAATAGTACAATGAAGAAAGGAAACAACTCTGATCAGTTCTTTATCTTGGTCTGAATATCCTTTTTATTAAGAATAATAGTCATTAGATATAAGAAAAATGTGCTTTATGTGCACTTGCTCCCTCGCTGAAGTGGAAAAGGGCTGACATTTATATCGTGGAAATTCTAACCCAAAGCCCTTTTATATGAGAGAAAGTCCATGTAATGCACATTTAATATCATAAGACATAGTAAACTGAAATGCTGGTAAACTGTTAATGATCTTCTTATAACCGTTACCTTAATGTATCAAAAAAAAAAAACAAAAAAAAAACAGAGTTGTCTCCCATGATTTAAAATTGATCAGTCTGTCAACACCAAATTTATTATTATATGTATGTAATGTATGGTTTGTATGCATGTATGTATGTAGGTATGTATGTCAGACCACCATGTTGTCTTGGGAGAAGACTTATTATATGTTCTAGCTTGCTGTCTAATTATATTGATTGTTTATATCAATAAACTATTCGGAAATGAAATGAAGAAAGGAGTGAGAACAATCTTCAACCAGATAAAATAACTCAACTGACATAAAATTAAATTAATTTTCCTGAGTTCATTAAATGTGGAAAAGAAGTGCACTGGTGTTCGGCGTCAACAACGAGTTGAGATCTTTGATTATTGCGCTAATAGTCAACATTGTGAGAGACAGATAAGATGGATTATTCCATTAAGATATGATTTTTTGGGATAAGCTGGTAATATTTGAGTTCTTGATAGTTGAACATTAAAATGTCTATTATGATGAAGAGGATATTGATCTGAATCATTATTGGTGTAAAATTGAATTGAATTATGAACATGAGCAAGGCACATATTGTTATTAATCTTAAAAAAATTATTTTGATGGAGATGACGACATTCTACATGTGGAATTAAAACAGATTATTTGTATAAGATATGGTGACATGTTCCCCGTCTCAAGCCGAAAATAGTGCGTGTTGCCTCAAGTTGGATTGACTCACGGATATTATTCTCTCGTTTGATACAATTTGCCCACACTGGACGAATGAAGATGATGTAAATTATTTCATTTCTTATTATAGATTGTAAGCCCTAAATCTAGATAAATTGATATTACATTTTATCTTGATTTGCCTTTGTTTTATGAGTAATCACTTCTCACAGACCGGCAACTCACAGTTGACATTGTTTTTCTAAATGATGTATAATGGTGTTACTTAGGTACATATAAATTGCTCCTTGTCTAAATTTGATAAATTGTTGCACATGTTCAATAATTCCTTGTGACTGAAATAGTCTGTACCTGTTTTGCACTTTTCCCCTTTCTTTCCTGGATCACAAACATAGTCATTATTATCTTGGGGGCAAGTTCCGTGAATGTGATGACAATTCCTTTCTTCGGCACAGTTACCGCACTTCTCCTTGCAGGCCTCTCCGTACCACCCTATCGAACATCCTGCATCATAGTTGTACAGATAATTACACAACATTTATAAAAAATAGTTACATAGTAGAAAATGGTACCTTGTAAATGACAACGAGGCATTTGGTGAGATGGCAATATTTGGTTTTTAACAAAGCAATCAAATTGCTGACCTTCAAACAACAATGAATATTTAAAAAATGATTATATGAGGAGACATTATTTAAATATCTCAATTTGTAATAAAACAAAGACAGATTTCAAAAGACAATACGAATACAATGTGCAATAACGGGCTCTTAGGACTAAACTTTTCATATCCAGGATGTGTGCGTTGTTTTTAAGTATAACTGGTGGTTCCGTTGTGTTTACATTTTTTGTATTTGAAAATGGCACACAACTTATACAAATTTATCAACATTTACATTCACTTTACACTTCCGGAACACCTGGTTTTATTCTCTGTGTACGTTTTTAAGGGGTGTTATTTTTTCTTTTGTTTATATTTGCCCTCTTTAGACTAAATTTGTGTTTGAATTATGATGCAATCAGCACGTCGGTATTTTTATGTTTTGTGACAACAAAAGACAATATGAACAGACGATTTCTTAGGTGATAGTAGCAAGGAAGAAATACTACTGATAAGAAACTTTGTAACAATGAAGAGTTTTCCTCCGTTAATTACCTTGATCAGGTAGATCAAATTCAAATATAGTGTGAAATGGAATGGCCACGAAGAAACCATCAATATTAACAAGAAACGAACATGATACATGTCATACAAGTTAATAGCTTTTTCATCATCACATATACAAGCATTATAAATTCTATTTCTATTCCGGAAGAAGATATGTTGAGACCTGATAGCATTATGCTGCAATATTTTACAAAAGAAGTGAACCTACTCTCTTTACAGAAAGATCCATTCCAACCAGGACTACAGCCGTCCTCACAAGTTCCATCAGTTCTGTTGCATGTCTGATCGTTCTTACATTTTCCACACGGCTCTGCACAGTTTATTCCATAGTGTCCAGGTTCACAGGCTAAAACAGGAAGGATTTATGATGCTGACGTCAAAACCAGCTTAAATATTAACAATCAATTTCTTATATCGCTTACTCCAATTTTATTTTTTGCTATCGCAACACTGAAATATTGTTTGATAATATCAGAAAATGGATAAAACATAAATTGAATAGTTTTATTGTAAAATTAAATATTCTCGTCGGACTCCATTTCAGGGGTTGTCCAAACTTTTAGTTTTTGGCACTTTGTGTTATGGATTCTTGTATACACCAAGTACAATCAGTTTTTTACTAACGAGTTAGCATAGCATGTAGTCATGGATTACGATTACAAAAACAAATAAAGATAAATGAAAAAAGTAAAAATAAATAGATAAATGAAAAAAGTAAAAATAAATAGATAAATGAATAAGTAAAAATAAATAGATAAATAGATAAACAAAATGAAACTGTTCCATTACATGTATAATCACTCACGTCAACTGGTGAAAATCGTACAATCGATTGTAATTTGTAAGTAAACGTATCAAAAGTAATTACCACTCTTGCACGTTGGTTTTTGCCAACCCGCCAAACATCCATCTGGACACGATCCGTTCGTCTTAGTACATGTATGTGAGCCATTCAGACAGTTACCACAATGTTGTGTGCAGTTTCGGCCATATGTACCAGCTGTACAATCTGAAAAGACATGAAGTTAGAATTATTACAAGTATGAATGTTTGTAATGATATAATTGCATTAACCAATATATTTTTAGTCTTATCCGCCAGTACGTATACACTGTTTCACACAAAATTAATCCTTCTATGATTAACAGATTTTTTCACTACCATGATTATCACCGTGAGTTTTTAGAACCATTTCGTGTAACATCTATGATAATAAATTAATTGTATCAGATTACGGTGCATAAATACATACGTATATACAAAAATACATACATACATACATACATACATACATACATACATACATACATACATACAATCACACAAACATACAATCACACATACAAACCCTACATAACATACATACAATCATAGATTTAATTTTGACAGACTTATCAGTTTTAAATTATGGGAGACAACTCTGTTATTTTTTATACTTTAATCTTATGTTTATAAGAAGATGATTAACAATCCACCAACTTTTCAGTTTACTATGTCTAATCAAGTACACATAAAGCACATTTTTCTTACAACAAAGGACTATTATTCTAAATAAAAGGGGTATTCAGACCAAGATAAAGAATATAGATATTAAACAATGGACATTAAAACCTTTCTGTATCATCAATATACTTAACTACAGCACCAAACAATGATTTAGCGATGTGGATGGTACAGATTGGGCAACCATGCAAGACATAGTTTAGTTCCTAGTGGTTATGATTATGGTTATTTAGGGTTTGTAATAAACTTTGTCTAGGATTAATATATTAAGGTCAGTCAAAAAGAAATGTTGAGCTCTTTCATTTGGGGTACCACATGCACAAGATGGGTTATCATTAAGATGGTCTTTATGCAGATCATCACTTAGAGAGTTGGCTGAATTCCTTAGTTGACAGAGAATGATATTTAATTTTATTGGTCCTACTTCTCTTCTGAGTTTTTTTTCAAAGTGCCTTACAGAGTGAATATTAATCATGAGATTACTTATTTGATTAAATTCAGATATCATGTTTGGAAGGAAACTATCCATATAGCTTACAGTTCGACAAATAGGTTCATTAAACATTCTATTATTTCGAAGTTGATACCTTGACTCTTCAAAATTGTTAAAATATGGTTGGATAATATCAAATAAGTATTCAGGTGTTTCTTTATTTAGGATTTTGTACATTAATATCATTTTGTGTTTTTTCCTTATGTAATCTAAGGACATTCAATCCAGCTCTGAATAAAATTTTTCATTTGAGGTACCTCTGCGTAGCCCAGTTATTGACCTTGCAGCCTCAAGATTTATAGATTCTAGTTTTCTACCTTTAGCGTAGACTGGACAGTTATCCCAGACAACATCAGCATTCTCTATAATTGGCCTTATATGGGATATATATAGTATTGAAAGGGATTTTCTCATTTATTGTTTTTAGAAATCTCAGAATATTCCTTTTTTATTTGCTTTTTTAATATATAAAATCTGTGTGCTTATTCCATTTTCTATCACTACTGAATACTAAACCAAGATGTTTGTGGTCGGAAGAGGTTGTTAAGAGTTGATTGTTGAAATAAATATCTGGATGGTTTGGTATGATTTTCTTTGAAAATATTATTGATTCTGTTTTAGATGGATTAAACGGAATATCCCATTTTTAGCCCAATCTTTTATAGAATTTAAATCATTTCCAAGAGACTCAGCCACTTCAACTTTGAACGTTAACACAGTCAGTGATATCATTTATGTACAGTAAAAAGAGAAAAGGTCCTAGAACTGAACCCTGGGGGACTCATGCATTAACAGAATTAAAGGTTGAGGCAAAGCCTTCAATCACTAAATGTTGTTTTATATTAGATAGACAAGTTTGTAGCCACCTTAAAACATTACCTTTAATTTCATAAGATTCAAGCTTATATAATAAACCCTCATGCCAGACTATCAAATGCCTTGCTTATATCACAAAATACAAATCTCAACTCTTTATCATCATCTTAACTACTAATTATAATGTGATATATGGAAAGCATTTGGATATAGTTGAATCTTTAGGCATAAATCCTGACTGATGTTTTGATATAATTTCAGATAAAGAAAGATGGTTGAAGAAATATTTAAATATGATCTTTTCTAACATCTTACTAAAACATGAGGTCACTGAAATAGGCCTGTAACTGGTTACATCATTGTCTATCCCCTTTCCTTTGTAGATAGCAGTGACGTTAGAATATTTCCAACTGGAAGGTATAATGCCTGTCTCAAGAGTTTTATTAAAAAGTATAGTGAGAGGTAATGAGATAGAAGGAGCAAGCATTTTAATTATTTTGATATGATATGGTAGTCGCTTACTTAGGTCACATTTGTTGCCCCTTTTACCAGGAACGCAGCCGTTTAAACACGTGCCATTGATGTGGTGACATGGTTCCCCATCTAAGCAGCTACCACAGTCATGTGTGCAATTCCTGCCGTAACTCCCTGGATCACAAACTGAAAATAATATCATTCTTGCTGTAACTATTACTATAACAATGTGTGGAAACATATCAGTTACATTTACCCACTAAAAAATAAAAACTATGATTATGTAAGAAATATGTAAATATAAGCATTGAACTGCTTTCACTTGGCATTCAATAGAAGCCAGCTGGACACAGGCAAATTCATTGCGCTTCATATATTTGTGTTTGACCAGTTGGCATTCATAAGTCACTAAAGACCAACTGAATGCAATGATTAATCAATAATAATGTGTAGACAATGAAATATATTGATTTCTGAGGGCCTTGAAAATCGGCTTTAGAAATAGTTCATCATCACATTTCATGAATTTCAGATAAAAAAAAAACACATCTTGCATACACATGATAATATACGATTTATGACAAAGTCCGATTCCCGACATTTTGATCGATTGCTGAATTAACTTGCGAGGGAAAATACAAATGCAAAATATTTACATACACAAAGAAAATGTAATACGGCTTCAACGTCAGACATAAGCCCATCATTTATTTTTTGACGTTTTGACAAAACGTCGAAACAGGCGAAAATTAACTTGTTTCAAAGTATTCCCGAACACATCATCCGAAATTACATATAGAAAATATCGTCAACGACTTTCGTGTATGTGTTTTTATCAAATGAACTGAAAAGTAACAGCCTTCCTTGAATCGTACAAATCAATGGTTATTCAAAGCTTGATAATTTTTATTCGATTGATTGATTCGATGATGTTATGCAGCCTATTGAACTACACGGACAATATCTGGCCTAGAAGAGAAATTTAGCTGTAATACTTACATTACTAACTAACGCTTACTAAATGTAATAGCTATGCATGTTAAAGAGTGACTCTTTACTGAAAACCGGTCATCCCGAACGAATTTGTTTTGCAGCCCCTTGATTTGAAATCTAGCAGCAATGGAGAACATCGATTATCCGATACACCTGGTTAGTATGGTAGTTAGTAGCCACCAAGTGTGGACGTCGGGTTGTTAGGTTATGTATTTATATAAATCAAGTTTTTGATTGAGATTCATTACAAATTTGATTTTAACATGTTAAGTTAACAGTTGACCAGTTCAGAAATGAAACAAAGTACGATATATCAATGAATGTTTAACTTATCAAAATTGATGCTTCCTTTCACCACATATATTATGTTTATATAGATATAGATTTTGTATGATTTTGCTAATATCTGCATACTCTGTTACAGTACCTGATTTAGAGGTTGAAATACATATCAGTCATACATCAATTTATCTATTCATTCATTTGTGTGAATCTACAGAATGCATCACGTGAAATATGCCAGACATAATCATGCCATGCAGTCGTGATTGCATCGATGTTTTTCTTTTCATTTTATAAAACTAATTCTGATAATTTACACCTTTTTTAAATATCCTTCCCCTCCCAAAAATACCGAAACCCATCCTAAAGTCTTATACGACATTACCTTCAATGCACTGGCTTGGCTTGAATCCGGGTTTACAACCACTTGTACATGACCCATTTCTGTAGTCACATGTCTTTGTTCCTGTATAACATTCTCCACAGTTGTTTTCACAGTTGTCACCAAATGTTCCACCTTCACACTCTATAATATACCATTATAAATCAACTCAAACATGTAAAGATTCAGTTTACATCCAAACTAATCAATAAAGTAATTATATTTTGACTTATTGAATTGTGATATGAATACACTAGAACCCATGAAACAGCAAAAAGAAAACAAATTAAGTGCCTTTAAGTAACAAGAGTGCCGTGGACACTATATACGCCGCCACAAAATATAAAGGTCAAGATTGGTCCTTTTAATCATCGCTTTTAACATGTATGTATACATAAGTGCAAAATGAAGTCTGTGAGACCAGTTAGCTTAGCTGGAAGAGACAGGGACCTGAGCAAGTTTCATGAAAATCTGATCATTAGTTTATGAGGAGTTACATTCACAAGGCTCCACAATGAGCAAGATACAGACACAAAGTTCAAAATGGCATAAATCTTACAAAAATCAATGAACAGTAAAATTACCCCTTCATGCACATCGAACCATTGTATTAGTGACATTGAGCAAGTTTTATGAAAATCTTATCATTAATTTAGAAGGAGTTGCGTTCACAAAGCTCCACTAAGATCAAGCTACAGATACAAAGTTGAAAATGGCATAAATCTTACAAAAAACCAGAACCGAAAAATCAGAGAAAAATCGAGGAGTTGCGTTCAAAAGAAATGGACGTACGGACGGCCAGACGGAGAAGATGACGCCAATATACCACCGCCTCCAGCGGCGTATAAAAACGATTTGTTGTGAAGTCTATTACCCAGTTAATACCTATTATTTTGAAATACAGATTATCATTGTAGTAACTGGTGTTACAAAGAACAATTTGGGTAAGACGGACCCCTTATACAAAGCCACATTCACAAAAGCACAGTTTGACTCATTCCGTATTCCTGAAAAATACAAACCATCTCCAGTAGGGATCGCCTAACTGATTTTCATCAGGGATTAGAAATTTAAATTCTCAGGCTATTTAACTGCTGCAACTTCCAGTTAATTATAAAATCATTTTGAGATATACGATGAGGGTTTCGAAAGGGAAGACAAACAAATATATTGATATTAAGAAAAAAACGCTATCAAAGAGGGAAACGTTATCATTGTGAATTCTAAACTGTCATTTTGATCATGTAGATTAGCAACAAGATGCTCTGATTAAAAAAAGTATTACCTTTCTAATTTCTCGCAAAAAGAGGAGGAAGTTCGCCTCCGTAATTTGATATTACTTTTAATTTCGTTTGGTGGATTTAATACCTTTGACATTTTGAAATGTAACTGCAACATTTAAAGTAGGCCAAGGTCTTTCTTTTGAGCAAACATATCAACCAGTCAACTCAGCAT
Organism: Ylistrum balloti; assembly: GCF_031769215.1. Taxonomy (NCBI): domain Eukaryota; kingdom Metazoa; phylum Mollusca; class Bivalvia; order Pectinida; family Pectinidae; genus Ylistrum; species Ylistrum balloti. The sequence continues at coordinate 52,773 of NW_026782854.1, forward strand.
GCTACAGGCTCAGTTCATTAGTCATTTTCATTATTAAAAGGGAAAAGCTGACGTCGGACGACGGACAAGCAACGCACAACTGAGTCTGAGGGTACTGGGCTAAATAACCTAAACTGTTATCTGCCTCTGCTTCCCTTATTTCAACCATCACTCTCTTCTATGTTTGAAGTCCATGCAATAGCCAATACAGGATTTTGTCAATATTGTGCTTTGAAAGGTTTATATAAGTTGATATCCTTAACCTTTAACGAGCGAAAGAAAGTAAAGGCATTGCCAGTACATCAATACGACTAATGAAATATATATGATTGTTAGAAAGGTGTATTTGTAGTGTCATAAAATTTCTCTAATGTGCAAATATCTTTAAGCTTCGTAATATTTTTTTTCTTTTTCTTCATTATACTTCGAATAGAAAATATCAATGTAAAATATTGAAACCAGCTGATAATCGAAGGGGTAGTAGGAATTGAAACAGAATCAGATACGTAATATCTTAAAGGGAGAAAAAAATCCAATAAATCGCGTGCTTTTTATACTACCTTTCAAGTTTAAGGGAAAATCCTTCTGATAAACCTATCCTAATTATCGTAATTGCTGATATCATTGATGAAACATTGTTAAGTAGGTGATTATTGAGTAGAAAATAATGGCAGTCACATATTTTCTATAGTTACTCGTGCTGCAGGTTGATCCGTTGTATCCAGGCGAACATCCTCCGCTGGGACATATGCCATTTGTGACATTACAAGGTCCTCTCTTACAATGGCATTCGCTTACACAATTATTACCGTAGAAATAATTGTCACAAGCTGAAACGTAGAAAATATTGATAAATTATCAAATTAGTACACAGTAAAATGGAAAGAAATGGTCACGAAAATGAAAAAAGAATGATTTTGAAATAATTATATGAGCAGTTACAATGTAAAATCATGTATACATAATTAAAAAAGATTCATAATGACAAATCGTTGATAAATCTAAAGTTGATATTTCAACACAAAGTCATCTTAAAAAGAACAAAAACATGTGATGTCGTCAGCGTTTGACGAACATAGAACATATGCATTTTGAAAAAAAAATTGTTTTTAGTTGTTTGTTTTATTGATTATGTTTTCTGTTTCAAGTTGATTAGGGATGTCCTCGATATATTACCGCATGAACGAAATGAAAGGACTTTTTATGAATAAAAATTAAAAAATGATAGTGGATACTCACGGATTTCACATGTACTGTCTTTGTAACCAGGTTGACAACCTTGCATACAATCGCCATTTGCTGGGAAACACAGACGATTGATACAGTTAACTGAACAATTTTCTGTACAGTTAGCACCGTGTTTGTATAGTGGACAACCTGTGCGGCATCAAAGTAATAATGAATGTTTTTACTTATATCCATCTTCAATGTATGTATAATATTATCAAAAATTCTTTTCAGGTAAACGAGCAAAAATCAAAAGACATTCCATAAATTAAAATATTATATACATGTACAAAGCATCTTTTAGTAATATCGCTGGACACGCACCTGTTAATATCGGAATGGATTGCTTACAACATGTCAACGTCACAAATAACAAGAAATTGATAAATGACTGAATGAGTGACTGCATCCTACTCTAAGATATTGTTTTAAATAAAAACAATAAAAATACGGTATTCAAGTTTGATCTGTTTTGTAATGTGGTGCACTTATTCTCGGGCTCATTCTTATAATAGATTGTTTCTCCTGTCATGACTTTTTTCTCCTCCCTATTTTACGTATTTTAAGATGTATTTATCTTCAATCCAGACTTGACCCACAATCATGGATGTATGTTATCCTAAATCCCGACAAGGACTTAAAATACAGTTTTGAGTTATCATACATTCCGGCTACGGCTACAAATACGAATATCATCAATCCCGAATAGGACCACAACTATCGATTTATCATAGAGTTATCAAAGATTTATCATAGATTTATCATAGATACCGCCAAGGGCCAATATAATATATGTAGGATATCCTATGTCCAGATTTGGATCACGATTATAGATTTAGATTACCCCTTGCCCGACTAGAGCTCCGATTATGTATGTAATTTATCATATGTCTCGACTAGGGTCACGATTATGGATGTAAATTATTTCGATTATGGATGTAAGTTATCCTATGTCCCGGCTAAGGACAACGGATGAGGCACTGTCGTGTGTTATTCTTGTTGGTTCATCGATTCGATGAGGCAATTTCAGGTGTTATTTTGTTGGTTCATCTATTCATAAGCCACTGTCTGGTGTTATTATTGTTGGTTCATCAATGGATGAGGCACCGTCAGGTGTTATTCTTGTTGGTTCATCAATGGATGAGGCACCGTCAGGTGTTATTCTTGTTGGTTCATCAATGGATGAGGCACTGTCAGGTGACATTCTTGTTGGTTCATTGATGGATGAGGCAATGGAAGGTGTTATTAATGAAGGTTCATCAATGGACGAGGCACTGTCAAGTTTTATTCTCGTTGGTTCATCAACAGATCAGGCACTGGCCAAGTGTTATTCTTATTAGTTCATCAATGGATGAGGCATTGTCAGGTATTATTGTTGTTGGTTCATCAATGGATTAGACAATGTCAGGTGTTATTGTTGTTGGTTCATCAATGGATGAGGCACTTCAGGTGTTATTCTTGTTGGTTCATCAATGGATGAGGCACTATCAGGTGTTATTGTTGTTGGTTCATCAATGGATGAGGCATCGTCAGGTGTTATTCTTGTTGGTTCATCAATGGACGAGGCACTTCAGGTGTTATTTTTGTTGGTTCATCAATGGACGAGGCACTTCAGGCGTTATTTTTGTTGGTTGGTTCATCTATGCATGAGCAACTGTCAGGTGTTATTCTTGTTGGTTCATCAATGGATGAGGCACTATCAGGTGTTATTGTTGTTGGTTCATCAATGGATGAGGCATCGTCAGGTGTTATTCTTGTTGGTTCATCAATGGATGAGGCACTATCAGGTGTTATTGTTGTTGGTTCATCAATGGATGAGGCATCGTCAGGTGTTATTCTTGTTGGTTCCTCAATGGACGAGGCACTTCAGGTGTTATTTTTGTTGGTTCATCAATGGACGAGGCACTTCAGGCGTTATTTTTGTTGGTTGGTTCATCTATGCATGAGCAACTGTCAGGTGTTATTCTTGTTGGTTCATCAATGGATGAGCCACTGGTCAAGTGCTGATCTTGTTAATTTATCAATGGACGCAGCAATACCAGGTGTTATTCTTGTTAGTTTATCAATGGATGAGGCATCGTCAGGTGTTATTGTTGTTAGTTCATCAATGGATGAGGCATCGTCAGGTGTTATTGTTGTTGGTTCATCAATGGATGAGGCACTTCAGGTGTTATTGTTGTTGGTTCATCAATGGATGAGGCACTTCAGGTGTTATTGTTGTTGGTTCATCAATGGATGAGGCATCGTCAGGTGTTATTGTTGTTGGTTCATCAATGGATGAGGCACTATCAGGTGTTATTGTTGTTGGTTCATCAATGGATGAGGCACTTCAGGTGTTATTGTTGTTGGTTCATCAATGGATGAGGCACTTCAGGTGTTATTGTTGTTGGTTCATCAATGGATGAGGCATCGTCAGGTGTTATTGTTGTTGGTTCATCAATGGATGAGGCACTATCAGGTGTTATTGTTGTTGGTTCATCAATGGATGAGGCACTTCAGGTGTTATTGTTGTTGGTTCATCAATGGATGAGGCACTTCAGGTGTTATTGTTGTTGGTTCATCAATGGATGAGGCATCGTCAGGTGTTATTGTTGTTGGTTCATCAATGGATGAGGCACTATCAGGTGTTATTGTTGTTGGTTCATCAATGGATGAGGCACTTCAGGTGTTATTGTTGTTGGTTCATCAATGGATGAGGCATCGTCAGGTGTTATTGTTGTTGGTTCATCAATGGATGAGGCATCGTCAGGTGTTATTGTTGTTGGTTCATCAATGGATGAGGCATTGTCAGGTGTTATTGTTGTTGGTTCATCAATGGATGAGGCACTTCAGGTGTTATTGTTGTTGGTTCATCAATGGATGAGGCACTTCAGGTGTTATTGTTGTTGGTTCATCAATGGATGAGGCATTGTCAGGTGTTATTGTTGTTGGTTCATCAATGGATGAGGCATCGTCAGGTGTTATTGTTGTTGGTTCATCAATGGATGAGGCATCGTCAGGTGTTATTGTTGTTGGTTCATCAATGGATGAGACATCGTCAGGTGTTATTGTTGTTGGTTCATCAATGGATGAGGCATTGTCAGGTGTTATTGTTGTTGGTTCATCAATGGATGAGGCACTTCAGGTGTTATTGTTGTTGGTTCATCAATGGATGAGGCACTTCAGGTGTTATTGTTGTTGGTTCATCAATGGATGAGGCACTTCAGGTGTTATTGTTGTTGGTTCATCAATGGATGAGGCATTGTCAGGTATTATTGTTGTTGGTTCATCAATGGATGAGACACTATCAGGTGTTATTGTTGTTGGTTCATCAATGGATGAGGCACTTCAGGTGTTATTGTTGTTGGTTCATCAATGGATGAGGCACTTCAGGTGTTATTGTTGTTAGTTCATCAATGGATGAGGCATCGTCAGGTGTTATTGTTGTTGGTTCATCAATGGATGAGGCATTGTCAGGTATTATTGTTGTTGGTTCATCAATGGATGAGGCATTGTCAGGTGTTATTGTTGTTGGTTCATCAATGGATGAGGCACTTCAGGTGTTATTGTTGTTGGTTCATCAATGGATGAGGCATTGTCAGGTATTATTGTTGTTGGTTCATCAATGGATGAGGCACTATCAGGTGTTATTGTTGTTGGTTCATCAATGGATGAGGCACTTCAGGTGTTATTGTTGTTGGTTCATCAATGGATGAGGCATCGTCAGGTGTTATTGTTGTTGTTTCATCAATGGATGAGGCATTGTCAGGTGTTATTGTTGTTGGTTCATCAATGGATGAGGCACTTCAGGTGTTATTGTTGTTGGTTCATCAATGGATGAGGCATCGTCAGGTGTTATTGTTATTAGTTCATCAATGGATGAGGCACTTCAGGTGTTATTGTTGTTGGTTCATCAATGGATGAGGCACTTTAGGTGTTATTGTTGTTGGTTCATCAATGGATGAGGCACTTCAGGTGTTATTGTTGTTAGTTCATCAATGGATGAGGCATCGTCAGGTGTTATTGTTGTTGGTTCATCAATGGATGAGGCACTTCAGGTGTTATTGTTGTTAGTTCATCAATGGATGAGGCACTTCAGGTGTTATTGTTGTTAGTTCATCAATGGATGAGGCATCGTCAGGTGTTATTGTTGTTGGTTCATCAATGGATGAGGCACTATCAGGTGTTATTGTTGTTGGTTCATCAATGGATGAGGCATCGTCAGGTGTTATTGTTGTTGGTTCATCAATGGATGAGGCATCGTCAGGTGTTATTGTTGTTAGTTCATCAATGGATGAGGCATCGTCAGGTGTTATTGTTGTTGGTTCATCAATGGATGAGGCACTTCAGGTGTTATTGTTGTTGGTTCATCAATGGATGAGGCACTATCAGGTATTATTCTTGTTCATTGAAAACGTTAACTAGACGTCGTGATGAATGGTGATTTATTGATATATTTTACATATCAATATTGCTATCGTCTGTCAGAAGCACCTCCAGTTATGTATCAGTAGCTCTGGTCAATGCATCATCTAATGTATTCCAGAAGTAATTATTACATTTTGGTCTGTATAAACATCCAAGAAGACATCTATGATTGTAAATTTGTATTTCTAACCATAATTAGTCAATGTCATCCCTCTCTAAATCAATTTCTATATTCAAAATAAGAGTACACTTGTGATATACTATAACCCTATCCCCCGGACAGGTAGTTCTCTCTTACCTAAGTGGGTTTGGATGAAAGGACTACATCTGATTATCACAGTCAATTAGATATTAGGAGACTAAAGCGAGATTCAGTTACACAGACTATATATCATTATTCTCTAACTCTGTTTCTGCCAGCACTGTTTTGTTTCTGAGTGAACTTTTTATGTTTTGTAATGGACCTGGGTTACTTTCAACATCGCAGCAAACAATAATAATAATGATTTGCGTAATAAGTAAAAATTACAATTTTTTTTAAATAACCATCTCTACAATTGAGTTATACCAGTGTATCGATGTAGAAAATCTCTCAAACGATGTAGATAAGGCATCATGTGATTAACATTAATATTACCATTGTACATAAAAAGTATAGGGAACGGGCTGATTCTGGTCAGGATTATTGATGCAAGTTATCTTATGTCCCGACTAAGGCCACGATTCATAGATGTTAGTTATCCTATGATCCGCTAGGGTCATGGTTATAGCTGTAAATTATCCTATATCCCGCCAGAGCCACGATTATAGATGTAAGTTATCCTATGTCCCGACTAGGTTCATGGATATGGATGTAAGTTATCCAATGTCCCGACTAGGTCCATGATTAAAGATGAAAGTTGTCCTATGTCCCGACTAGGTCCATGTTTAAAGATGAAAGTTATCTTATGTCCCGACTAGGGCCACGATTCATAGATGTTAGTTATCCTATGATCCGCTAGGGTCATGGTTATAGCTGTAAGTTATCCTATATCCCGCCAGAGCCACGATTATAGATGTAAGTTATCCTATGTCCCGACTAGGTTCATGGATATGGATGTAAGTTATCCAATGTCCCGACTAGGTCCATGATTAAAGATGAAAGTTGTCCTATGTCCCGACTAGGTCCATGTTTAAAGATGAAAGTTATCTTATGTCCCGACTAGGGCCACGATTCATAGATGTTAGTTATCCTATGATCCGCTAGGGTCATGGTTATAGCTGTAAGTTATCCTATATCCCGCCAGAGCCACGATTATAGATGTAAGTTTACCTATGTCCCGACTAGGTTCATGTATATGGATGTAAGTTATCCAATGTCCCCACTAGGTCCATGATTAAAGATGAAAGTTGTCCTATGTCCCGACTAGGTCCATGTTTAAAGATGAAAGTTATCTTATGTCCCGACTAGGTCCATGATTAAAGATTAAAGTTATCCTATGTCCCGACTAGGTCCATGTTTAAAGATGAAAGTTATCCTATGTCCCGACTAGGTCCATGATTAAAGATGAAAGTTATCTCATGTCCCGACTAGGTCCAAGAATATAGATGAAAGTTATCCTATGATCCAACTAAGGCCACGATTATAGATGTAAGTTATCGTATGTCTCGACTAGGGCCACGATTATAGATGTGTTATCATATGTCCCGACTAGGGCCACGATTATAGATGTGTTATCATATGTCCCGACTAGGGCCACGATTATAGATGTAAGTTATCCTATGTCCCGACTAGGGCCACGATTTTAGATGTGTTATCCTGTCTCGACTAGTGCCACGATTATAGATGTGTTATCCTATGTCCCGACTAGGGCCACGATTATAGATGTAAGTTATCCTATGTCCCGACTAGGGCCACGATTTTAGATGTAAGTTATCCTATGTTCCGACTAGGGCCACGATTTTAGATGTGTTATCCTGTCTCGACTAGTGTCATGATTATAGATGTGTTATCCTATGTCCCGACTAGGGCCACGATTATAGATGTAAGTTATCCTATGTCCCGACTAGGGCCACGATTTTAGATGTAAGTTATCCTATGTACCGACTAGGAACACGATTTTAGATGTAAGTTATCCTATGTCCCGACTACGGTCACGATTATAGATGTAAGTTATCCTATGTTCCGACTAGGGCCACGATTTTAGATGTGTTATCATTTGTCCCGACTAGGGCCATGATTATAGATGTGTTATCCTATGTCTATGTTCTATTTCCATTATTGTCAAATTTGTATTAATTTCTGTGTGATTTTATGATACAGAGTTGATGTAAATGCCATAACATCTTCAAAATACTTAAAATAAAACAATGTTTATAATACAAAATATAATTATGTTTTCGGTACAAGTGTGAATACACTAGATAAATGTAACGTTGACTATATTAGTTTTTCTGCTCACTTAAGTCACTGAAGTCATGTGTTAGCAAAAACACAATAAAGAACTAATTGAATTTCCATTCAAATATGGTTATATATATATTCGCTTACACACAAACACACAAACACACCACCACACACCTTCACAAACGCATACTCACGACCACACATCCTCAAACACACACACCATCACACACCATCACACAGATATTTTTCGACACATTTAGAAAATAGATGACGAGCTACGGATAAATGTGGTGTGTTATTCATTATTTGTAGTGATAACAGTGAGTAACCGTTAAATTATTCTACATCATCAGCTCTTATAAAAACCTACCCATGACCTTGACCTCACATAACTCCAGGACAGCATATAGACTAAATGTGTTCCCTGATAGGGTATTCCTTTGGTTGTAGATTGTAACATAACTTCCAATGTTGTTACATGACCTATTTTCATGGTTGGCTGAACTCAAACCCGGGTCGCTATCATGGTAACAGGTGTCAACAGGCAACTTGGGTAGGTACACTGAAGATGACGTCACAAGAATGGAGTATCCATTCCGACGTTTTTGATCTGCAGTTGTAATATGAAATATGTATTTTGAATAATTAACTTACACTGTAATGTATAATGTTCAATTCTTTATAATCTAAATTCAGTATATTAGCTGCAACTGCTTCAGTATCATGATCTGGATAAACTGCTCATGAGATTTGGAACTACACAGGAAAACTACGTCACTTGAGAGATACTGAAGAATGAAATTGTAATTTAAATTCAAGTTGAGAACCTCATAACTTACATTTATATTAAGATCCTCGACCACATTTCTGAAACTTTCATACAAGGCTGAATTTATCGATGACAATGCCAAGTTTTTCAGTTTTACAATAATATACATTGATTATGTCGTGCCTTCAAACACTGCATTGTCGATTGTGTCCTTCCTATACCCCGGAAAATTAGAGTCATGACATGACAAACACTACTACACCAAATGCTTATCACGACCTTTACCTTCAACCCTTCAAGGACAGCTGTTCATGTTAATATGTGTATGACAGAGGTCATTTTTTATTTCAATGCCTCTGCAAACCGGGGACCCCTAGCTTACTAATCTGACGCTCAACCAATCGAGTTAAAAGTTCTCCTTAGTTGAGTGGTATATTGCGGCTAGTATTTAACCAGAGGTAAGTGTGCATCGATGATTTCAATTTCCATATTTTGAATTTTCTATTTCTTGCTTACAACACACAGAATTTTGAGAAATCACATTTACATTTGTAAATGATTTAGTTAAAATAACATTTTACTCTATAAAAGATCTTCGTCTTAGTACGACCTCTGACATTCATTGTATACGTATGAATGTGAACCTGGTAGGAAACTAAACGACAAACATGGTAACTTAAGTAGATAATCAAGCCCGTATTATATAACAGGAGTGCAGGTACTACACCTGCCAGAGAGGAGACCTGCTGGGTACAGGTAAATTTACCTGTGTTTCACACTGTACATAAAGACACTGATGAACTAAACTTCTCTATAAAGATTTGTTTTCTTCTCATTTTGTAATTACACCAGCTTCATTATCTTAAATTGTATAATGTATGAATGTGTACACGATTTGTATATCAAATGTATGAGCCAAATTATTGAAACCTGGAAGTTCTAAAATTTATTACACACAGACATTTAGAATCAAATCTTATTTTTGATAAAGGTGAGTAATGTATTTGTATGGCGTTTGCCTTATATAATCATTATAAAATTATACTGAGAGTAACCCTTCTGACTTCTTCATTACTGTATTCAAGTTGGATCCAAAAAGGAACTGTATTCAATTTGGATCCATATAGGAACTAACTAAGTATATATATATATATATTTGTAAAAACTATTCATATGCTTATTGAATGTCTGGGGATGCATACATGTATATGATGGGCATCAGAAAAGTATCTAGGGTGAGATTTATCATATATATTGGGGATACATATAGTATGACCATTATGAAATATCTAGGGGGAAGGTATATATTCAACAATATATAGCAATGATGGGTATCAAGAGATAAACACAATCATGATGTTAGAATTGCCACTCGGGTCTGGCCCTAGGGACTTAGTTTCCTTTCTATATCATTGAAGCTAGTGAGATCCCTACCCCATAACCATATATAGCAATGATGGGGATCAAGAGATAAACACATTCACGATATCAGAACTGGCCCTTGGGTGCGGCCCAACCCCTCTGGACTTAAATTCTGGATGATATCTTTGAAACAGTTGAAATCCCCACCCCATAAACCATATATTTACTATTGCTTGGTATCATGAGATAAGCACATTTGTTATGCTAGAATTGTCCCCTAGGTGTGCCACTCCTCAAGCGACTTTATTTCTGGCTCATAGTTTTGATATAGTTGAGATACCTACCTGATAACCATATAAGCTCTATCTGGGAATCAAAAGAGAAAGACAGTGATGATATAAGAATTTACCCATTGGTTTTCCCCCCATCAAGGATGCTAAGTGACTGAGCTGTAATTAAGTGGGATTCTAATTCGGAAATATTTGTAATACCCAACATATAGGAATGTATGACATTGCTGAGCTTTAAGATCCAGGTGAGTGATACGGGCCCTATGGGCCTCGTGTTTTTGTACACATTATGCTTTCTGCTACATGTGTTTTGCATTATAATGAGCCAAAGACTGATTCCTATGAATAATTTCGAGTCTTTTATAATTGTTAGCAGTAAACTGTCTGTAGTTACACTTTTTAAGACTGAAAGGATTCAAGGCTTCCATAAGGATGATGAATCCTGACCAGTTTCATTTCTGAGTAGTTGTCTGCTGAGTTTGACTTCCAAGAAAGATGCAGAACATAAGATTATTTTATGTCCTCCTAATATTCCAGAAAATTACACCATACATACTATTTTACCAGGGTTACATAAATGTTACTCCCCACCCCTCTCCCTCCCACTAATATTTAATATTTCAGATAAGTGTTCCCTAGATAACATTCTGACAACCATCATATATGTGACCAACTGACAGACCAACAACCGAAGTATAAACAGCAAATTTGTAAAATAGATAAAGTTATGGTATTGATCTCAAGGGGGATACTTTTCTGATGGGGACAAAAGTTTCCCCGGATACTTGTATGATAGGGATACAAATATGATATGACACCAGGATACCACATCTTGACAGGGATGCAAATATGATATGAGTATAGTGTTTTGTTCCGGAATACCACCCCTTGACAGAGATAGATATGAATAGTGTACGCCCAATGGGTTTGTGTTTTGTTCCGGGTAATGAAATCCTGACTCTGCTATCACACTATCTTAACCTTTTTTTTCTCCAGCTTGTTGATTCAATCAAGGCTTGTTATATTAATCCAGACTTTGCTGTCACTGAATTACTAAAAAGGGTTAAATGACAGATGCGGCTATATGAGTTGATCTCCAGAGGGATGTTGGACCAAGTTTTTTTTAAGCGTCATATGTTGAATATCATTAAACTATCGGTTTTACTATAATAAGGTGATGGGTTTGGTTGTTAAAAGTGTTTATTTTGTAGATATACTTTCTTGCTGACCACACAGAGTGGTATAAAAAAAGAACAGCCAACTCCAAACAAAAATGCATTGGTCTGATAATTATTCTTATTTTCTTTTACTGTTTACTTGGTCAGCAAATATTGTCATATATGTCTTTACCAAACATTACAAAAAGTAGGAAAAACCTTTGAAAGAGAATCAGTGTAGTTCTGATGATCCAGGCGAAATTTGTACAGTATTGTTAAGAAATATCGCCATTGTCTTTGGAATAACATTAATTCTATCCATAATACATGTAACAAAGATCGAAATAAAACCAAACTACATGTGTATATATATACATTTTTCTTGGGGGAGGAGGGAGGGGAGAGAATATACTGAACATAATATCCATTATCATGCTTTTTGTGCAAAAAGTCAACTGAGGGACAAACTTGTAACGTAGGTTTTCAAAAGAAGCAGGTTGATGAAAATTATTGGGAAGTTTTACGGTCGTCATAGTGATCTAACAAAGAAATACTTATTTCTTCGTGGGATATCAAACTAGACGTGTTTGATGCTCGTTTGAATCACTGCTTGTTCTGTTGTTGTTTGCCTTATTTCCATTTGAGGACGTGACATTTCTTACTTTGGTAATTCAAGGTTTATATGAAGGTGTTGTCGATGTAGCTTTTTTGTTCACATTTCGTCCTAGTTTTATTAAATTTGGATTATGATTATATTGACATATTGGTATTTAACTATTTTCCCCCAGCAGTCGCGGTTAAAAACAACTGGTTTCTTGTCATGATCTTTTTTTTCGATTAGATAAAAATAAACTCGACGATTTTGAGAATGGATATATAGACCTAGTACGTGTGTATTTACGTATGTGAGATCCCTACCTTCTTATATCGTAATTAGATGTTTCTTATTACTATTAATTACCGTTTAAATTAGATATAAATTAATTCATCAAAATGGCATCATACTGATGAGTATTGTTGTATTATCCAATATTTATAATTGTTGATAACAACAAAGGGAAGTAATTAACCATGTTTTCTGTGATGTCATTAATGTATTAATGACGACGTCATTAGAATACAAAATTTTCACTCTGTTGTAAAAGGTAACCAATAAAACACTCACGAGTAATTTGTCCAGTTCCTCCTTTCCTGAAAATGATTACCACGTGATCTAATACGACTCTTTGTTCAAGGTCAACTTGCCAGAAGGCAGTCTTCTGTTTTTTCATGGTATACAAGCATTGTGGTATTGATGCATTGTCTGGATCATTCAGCAAATCGGAATCATTGCCATCAACAACTAAACTTGAAGGTCCCCTTCCCTCTCGGTAATATGTGGAATTAGTCTGTCGATTGAGAGACAAATTTACTGTAAATATAAACAAATATAATGATAAAAAAATAGCGATCACAAATTTCTGTAGATACAACATTAGTATTATATAAATCAGCTTTGTAATGGAGTACATTCAGCGATTACATTGGCTGTAATTTCAACGTAGAACCATGGTGAGGATAAACCGTGCGTATTTCATTGTACTACTAACACTTTCCTAAACATCGCTTTCATTTTTGCGCATCGATTTTAACACAAACATTTTATTTAGTTTACACTATTAATTATTGTTCTTTCAATTCATAAGCGTACAAAATTTTTAAAAAATATATATTTTTTGTCAGAAAGTAAGCCACAGGAAAAAGGTTACTCTAGAAATAGGTAACAACGAGGTATTTACAACAAAAATAAATTGTACATTCATTCCAAATAAGTATTAACATTTACACCTGCAAAACGTCTGCGCATGTCTGAATAAGATTGTGCATCCATTTTTGTGGATATCATTTCTTTCAGCTCCAAAGTGTCTGCAGCATGTGAAGAAATTTAAATCCGACGAGCGAGGTAGCAAATCATATTTAATCATTTCTCCTTGCTTCATGTGACAGTATAGTCCGTGATGATGATTGCAGGGCCAATAGCTCCGTGTATGGTATATTCTGGAAGAGATTCAACCACAGCTTAATCCGTCATCTTGGTCATGTTCCACAACGTTACCTATCTATCTACTCAAATGGTTTCCACACTCTTAACCGCCTATCGGTGAAATCCAGATAGAATCTGAAGTTGTCAATGAAAAGAACCGGTTCTCATTCCAGTAGAGTCCATTTAAAATCGGTTTCCAACATGACCGGCAGTTAAGGTAGCTCGTATTCTTCGTGTACGTGACCTTGAATCACGGTCATGGAGACGATTCCTAATTGTCTGAATGGTTACCCGGATGTCACAAGCATTTATGTCATTTTCGTAAAGCTGTTGTAGTGTTAAACCTGTCATTTCGTACCTGTATGAACTAGAAACGGGTTTGTCGCTTTGTTACAGCCCTTGAACGACCTCCAGCATGACGCCTTGACGGGTTTCTGCTAGTTAAAAAACGATTCCAAATTCTTGACCCTCCACGGCCTTTTGCGACCAGACCTTGACACAAAACCAGTTGCACCATTATGATGCCCCTAATGAGTTCACCGTCTTTTAACCGTTGTATGGTTCGATTTTTGCCATATTAAAACAAAGCCGGCCAAACAATTTCAGGAAACTGAAAACGTTAATTAGCATTTCATTTCAGTAATAATTACCATAACTTTAGTATGCAAATAAAGTACCTACACCCATCTTTGTATCCCAACAACAAAAGATTCTAAAGAAAAACAATCCCGCCCTTCCTACGATCCATGAGCCATCACGGCAGGAACGCAGAGTGATCTCCCTTCCTCTTACTTTTATGGCTGCCGACGAGTGCGGAGGTGTCTGAGCTAAGTGCTTTTCTCACTCCTTCTCTTCGTACTGCCATTGTCGTTTGAGTATATTGTTACTCTATTAGTAGTCTATAAACCCATCTCCCAACTTATATTGTGAAATTAAGTATTGTCATTTGTTTATTTTGACCGTATTTCCGGCCGTTTTTTCCTCCGCGTATTCGAGTGCGTGACTACTTGTCTCGTTGCTCGGATTTGCGTGAAGTTGGAATTTGTTTTCTTGCTGCTTTGTCGGCGGTGTTGTACCCGTTTTATTTATGCAGTGCAATCTTGCTGCTTACGGTAGGCTTTGTGCTCTCGTTCGTAGTTTTTTTTATTGTTTGAGAACTTCGTTTCCGGCCGTGTTTTTCCTCCGCGTGTTCGAGTGCGTGATTACTTGTCTCGTAACTCGGATTTTCGTGAAGTTGAAATTGTTTTCTTTCCGCTTTGTCGGCCGTTTTGTACGACCGGTTTATTTTCTTTTTGCAGTGCAATCTTGCTGCGTACGGTAGGCTTTATGCTCTCGTTCGTAGTTTTTTGATTGTTTGAGAACTTCGTTTCCGGCCGTGTTTTTCCTCCGCGTGTTCGAGTGCGTGACTACTTGTCTCGTCACTCGGATTTTCGTGAAGTTGAAATTGTTTTCTTTCCGCTTTGTCGGCCGTTTTGTACGACCGTTTTATTTTCTTTTTGCAGTACAATCCTGCTGCGTACGGTAGGCTTTATGCTCTCGTTCATAGTTTTTTGATTGTTAGAAAACTTTTAGTCCTTGTTTTCATTGTTACAATTTTTTGTTGTTTCGATGATGGATAATAGTGCCGGGTTTACGTCGGGGGTCAGCGCATGGATGTTCCTATTTCTATAGATAATGGGAACCCCATGATACCTGTCCCATTTGCCGACCTTGCAGCCAGACCTCGCTAGTGAACTTTGTTTGCACATGGAGCTTAGGCTACCATGCCTTTCCAGCTAACTTTCCGCCGGAAGAGGGATTCGTCCTCTTCTTCCGGTAAGGGAAGTAAGCCTTTTAAGACCTCCTCCTCAGGTTCTGAACCAGTAGGTATTTGGGCGTTCCTGCTGGGGTTGCTCACGTTCCACCGAGCTCCGCCCTTCAGCAGGGGGTGGCTCCCCCTGTCCAGGTGCGTCCTGGAGTAGGGGGGGCAGCCCGACCCTGACTCGGCGCAGTCAAGGGTCAAATTGGCCGGTAGCTCTCGATAGCCGGCGGTGTTACCGTCGGAAAGGGACTTCCGGTCGAGGTCTCTGATTCCTTCAGGGACCTCGGCTCGCCAGGTGGCGTCGTTGGTGGGGGCCGCTTTGACTCCGGAACTGTGCCTTCGGGTATAGGGTCAGGGGCCACAGACTTTTTGTCAGGATTGTCTGTGGCTACGGGGATTAGTGACACTGGAGTTCACTAATCCTGGTGTCAGCGCAGGGTCTGTTTTCCCACCCTCACAGGCTTCTGGCTCTGGGACTTTCCGTCCCAGTCCAGATTTCCCAGTGCAGGGTTTCCCAGGGGGTTTTCCCCCAAGGGTTTGGGGCTTCAGGCCAGGAGTCCGGTTTCCGGTCTCCCTTTCCCCCGGGCTCAGGGAGCAGGGGTGCCTGCGGGCACTTATTCCTGGGTCGCCCAGGCCAACCTGCGGATGGTTTTGGGTACCAACAGTTACTCAGCAGTTACGGGCTTAGCCCGTACATGTCTGGGTTTCCACCTGGTGGGAGTAGCGGTTCATCCTGGTCCTTTGGACGGGGTGTCCAGCCTCAGACTCAGGCAGACCATCTTGGCCAGTTCTGGGGGTCACTCCCGGCCCGCCGGACCGTTCCCATTCCCTCAGGGGTTTGGGTTTTACCCCATGGGTCTTCACTCGTGGAACCCATAGGGGTTGGTCTCTCCTCTAGATGTTATAGCAGTGCGGAATCCCCCCAATGTTCTGCTACTTCGGGGGCCTTGTTGGCCGGTCCTATAAAGGTTTGCCAGACCTTAAGGACTTCCGCCTCCAGCGCGGACCCGTTGGTCTCCTGTTCCCAGGGGTCGGCTTCGGGTCTCCGACCCAAGCCTACAGCTACGACTGTTGGTCGCGCTGCGTCTAAACGCCATATAGAGGAGTTCCCCTCTCCGGAGATGGCTCCTCTGGCGGCCCCTGTTCCTCCCAAGGGGACTTCGGTCTCTATTGAGGAGGAGATGGATATCGAGGGTGCGGGCTCGGCAGAGGAAGACGATGTCATTCATCTTTCTCCTGGGCCAAGAGGGTTCACAAGGGGAAGATGGCCCTGAAACTGCTGAAGCCTAGGCTCAGCATGTGCTTTCGGGGATGCGGGTCCTCCGGGCCAACATTTCCCGGATTCTCAGGGCGGAGGTTTGCCCACCACCTCAGCATCGTCGGCGCCTGAATCCACCATCCTTCTGGATTCCCTGGTGGCTCCTCGGGCTTCCGTTTGCTCAGATCGGTCTCTGCCAGAAGGCAATATCATGTCTTCGGTTCTGGCCACGGCCCGGGCTCCGGTTTTAGAGAAGGACTCCTTCTCTACCCGCGCTCCCGGGTTTGTCAGTCTGCAGCTCAGTGTTGGTGAATTGTCGGAGGCTTCAGCTTCCGACTATGCCACACATGATGGGCAGCTGGCCTCTCAACCAGCACAGCTGGAGTTGAGACAGCTGGCTGCCTGGCCCGGCAAATCAGTGGATCAGGTGGTGCTCGATCCCAAAGAGCACCACAGGATGGATAGAATGTTGCACCTCTCCATCCAAGTTCTGTCATACATAGACTTCCTGACAGTTTGTCTATACAGGGTATCCGATTTGCCTGAGTGTCGGTTATCCGAGACAGAACAGCCGACATACAGGACACGGCAGCCTTGCAGGTTTCTCTGCTCGTCAATGCCGTGTTGGCTAGGTAGTTTTCAGTTCTGAAATTCCGCCCAGTCCAGTAACCCTACCGTTTCCGCTTGTTGAATGCCCCCTTCTAGGGCTCTACCCTGTTCAGGGGGGCTCTTCCTTGGGTTCAGAAGGATATGAAGGAGGACTCGGTCGCCTCAGCACTTCTGATGAAGAGGTTTCAGGCTGAGAAGGCCAGTGCCTCGCAGGGGTCAGTGCCTCCTATGAAGAAGGCCAAGTCTTCGGCTGCTCAGTTTTCTGCACAGCCCAAGTCCCACCCTCACTTCAACGGCAACAAGGGGAAGGGTAGGATGGTTAAGAAACCTCCTGGGGGCAAGAAGAAAGGTTCCTGACTATTTCTGCTTCTTGGCCGCGAAAGGCGAAGGGTATGGCCGGGTGGACGGTGGTTCTCCTGTCCCAGGCTCATGTCCTTCTCCCGCAGGCTCAGGCTCCGGGTGGGGAGACGATTCGCTGGTCTGGCAGGGGCTCGATCTGCCCCATCCGGAACTCCCTGTGGGCGGACGTCTCTCTGCTTTCCTTTTCCAGTGGCAGGATATTACAGATGACGCTTGGGCTTTTGTCGGTGGTCAGGGAGGGTCTAGGTATTCCCCTTCTTCAGGATTCGTCCCTCGCCTCCCGGCCGTTTTTGTTTCTTTCCTCCTCCCGGGGATTCGGAAAGGGCACGGGTGCTCCAGGAGGAAGTAGGGACCATGCTGCCAAGGCAGCGATGCCCTTGGGGCTCACGACAGCTCCTTTGGTGTTCACCAAGTTGCTGCTGGTGGTTTCCTTCACTCACGCAGAATAGACGTCCACATCTATTTCGACGACTCCCTCATGCCTCTTTTGGTGTGGGAATCGTTAGTGAAGGACACTCGTCTGGTCCTGAAACTCTTGCTCAGAGTCGGCTTCATTCCTTCCAGAGAGAAGTAAGAGGTTCCTTCATCTTAGGACTTCGTCTTCCTGGGGAATCATTTTGACATGGTTCAGGGCTTAGCCCTTCCGCCTCTGGAGAAGTTCGAGAAGGTCAGGGCTCTGGCTCTGACTTTCATCGCTTGGTCGCTTGTCCAGGTATATTGGTTCCTCAGTTTTCTGGGGTATCTCAACTCCTTGTCAGATGTGGTCCCCCTAGGAAGGATTCACATCGGACCTCTCCAGATGTTCCTCCTGTCTGACTGGGTTCCGTCATCCAGGAGGCCTGGATCCCGCTTACCCAGTCGGTCAGGGAGTTCCCTTGCTGGTGGACCATTCAGGAGAACGTTTTCCACGGGGTACCTCTGACCAAGCCTATCCCCTCTATGATCCTGTTCATGGACGCGTTCATGACAGGAATGGGAGCTTACCTCGATGGCCAATGCCGCTCGGGGGAGTGGTCTGGCGAACAGCTCTCGGAGCACATCAGTGTACTCGAGATGAGACTGTTCATTTGGCTCTGCAGTCCTTTAGGGGTATCCTGCAGTCCAAAGTGTGGCTACCGACAACAGTTGTCGCGTATCTGGAGAGACAGGGGCCACCAGGTCTCATGTCCTGTGTGCCCTCTCCATCCACATCCTTCTTCTTTGCCAGGACATGCAGTTGACCATAGCGGTCAAGTATCTTTCTGGCAGGCTGAGTGTGTTGGTGGACACTCTCCAGGCGCCACAAGCTGGTGTTGACGGAATGGCAGCTGTGTCCCTTGATTTTCAAGGGGAATTGTCAGGCGTGGGACAGACCTATTATAGACCTGTTTGCCACTTCCCTGAACAACCAGCTGCTAACCTTCGTTTCCCCGGTCCCAGACCGTAAGGCGTGGGCTGTGGACGCCCTTTCTCTGGAATAGGAAGGGACGTATGCATATGCATTCCCTCCCTTCAACCTGGTGGGCAGGGTGCTACAGAAGTTCTGGGAGCATCACTGCTCCTTACTTCTGAGAGCCCCTCTGTGGCCGAGGCAAGCTTGGTTTCAGGAGCTCTTGTCGTTTCTGGTGGAGGAGCCCTTGGCTCTCTCCACCAGACCGAATCTCCTTTGCCAGCCTTGGCCCAGAACGACACACTCTTGACCAGAGATCCTCCACCTTCACGCGTTGAGGCTATCTCTGGAAGCCACGCCAAGGCAGGCTTTTCTCAAGAGGTGTCAGATTGCATTGAGCAATCAATCAGGGCTTCCTCTTCTGCCGTCTACCAGTCACGTTGGATGATCTTCTGTGATTGGTGTGTCGGCAAGGAAGCTTATTCATTCGAAGCCTCTGCATTTGATTGCGGACTTTCTAATCTCTCTGTTTAGGTACCGCTATCTGGCACCTGGCACTATTGCTGGCTATCGTACAGCTATTGCCAGATTTCTTCCTTGTTATGGCAGGAAGGAGATAGGTTAGTCCTCCTCTCTTTCTGCCCTAATCAGAGGCTTTGCTCTGGATAGAGTTGTTTTTAGCGAAGAATCAGGTTCCGGGATTCTCGCACGATCCCATCAGGATCCTGGCTGTGACTAGCTCGGAGGAGCGAGATAGGTTGCTTTGTCCTTGTCGGGCTCTTAGGTTTTATCTTGATAAAACCAGGGGGCGGGGCTCTCGATCCCGTCTGTTTTGCCCATCAAGCAGGGACAACGAGATATCTCCTCCCAGTCGGTTTCCAGGTGGGTTTGCCAGGTGATTTAGTATGCTTACGAGCATTTAGATGATCTGGCTCGGGCGAGAGCGAAAGCGCGGTCTCACGAGGTCAGGGCCCTTGCTTCATCCTGGGCCCTTCTCTCAATGGGTCCTCCTTTCAGGAGGTCATGTCTGCAGCATTTTGGCAGGGCAGGGATACCTTCACAGAATTTTATCTGCGATCCCTAGCTTCCCACTCAGAAGGCCTGTATTCATTGGGACCTTTGATGGTGGCATAGTCAGTGGCTGGGCCTCCTCGTTAGCCCCGGGCCATGTCTTTCCGTACGGCGGCATGTGGGTACACCTGCTCTTTCACAGAGAGGTCCCTTGAGGTTTTTTGATGTAAAACCACTAAAGTTATGGTAATTTTCATGAAAAGGTTTTTTGTGTAAAACCAAATACTTACCATAACTTTATGGAGTCCCACCCTATCCTCCCCTCTTTCTTATCTGCCTGGCTGCCCCTCTGTGGGGTACGCCATAAAGGTTATTAGAGGAAGGGAGATCACTCTGCGTTCCTGCCGTGATGGCTCATGGATCGTATGGAGGGCGGGACTGTTTTTCTTTTGAATCTTTTGTTGTTGGGATACAAAGATGGGTGTAGGTACTGTATTTGCATACTAAAGTTATGGTAAGTATTACATCATGAAAATAGGTTTTACATTAAAAAACCTCAAATTGAAAGGGACGTTTACGTGGAAAAGGTAGGCGAGCTTTTCTGGTTGACTGAACACACTCACACAGGACAGTATGACAGGCTAAAGTATTCACCAAAAATAGGACAAAAAGAAAGTACTGTACACATTGTAATATCCTTATTAACTCACAAATTTTATTTTTACAAAATGTATAATGGTTATCACAAGGGACTGTTATCAATAATATACACTTATGTCTTTTCTCATACACATTTTGTGACTCATATGCTTCGAAAACAAGGATACAAAGCAGTGCGTGCCACACGTGTGCATTACAGAGAAGGATACACTCTGTTACTGTGCAAATGGTCAGTCTTGGACGCATATCACTTCGTGCAAGTGAG